>NC_066528.1:2163285-2225076 GCF_024679095.1 Eriocheir sinensis | reverse complement strand
GCCCATTTATCGACCAGCCAGAAGTAAGGATGAACAGCTAGGTGGACTACATGCCGACTCCCAGGACGAGGATTCAAACCCTGGCCTGCAGACTCGTCAGTTGGGGACAGAGATTACTTTCACCTTTCTTTACAGTAAAAGGAAACAGCTAAAGACAAAAAAAGAGAAACAATAGTGAACAAAAAAGCACGCAAGTCAGTGTCCCTATAAAATAAAATAAAAGAGTTGAGAGGTGGCCAAAGAGAGCCAATTTCAGGAGGAAGGTGTCCCGATACTCTCCTCATGAAAGAGTTCAAGTCAGTGAAGCAGGAGGAACACGCACCAGGGAGGCAGTAATACTGCCACACCGCAAAGGAAAAACAATCCTGATGACAAAGAGCGGATGATGTGAGTGGCTGATGGTGATGAAGCTAATGAGGCGATTATCGATGACCAGGCGACAGATAAACCTAAAAACAAAGTTAATGAAAATAATAAAATACTTCATACTTTGTGCTGAAAAAAAAGAGCAGCGCAAAATATTAGCAACTCACCATCAGGAAATGTGTATGCACAGGCGCTCTTCATGTCCTGTAAGATACATTTGTGGAATAGAAGGCGCCAGGTGTGTGATAGTGTTGTGGAGGAATAATAGAGTTCAAATAGAACAGAGACAGCAGATAAACGGTGCGTGAGAGAAGAAGAGAGAGAGAGAGAATGCTAGAATATGCAGGCAATAATGACGAAACTAGTAACGAGGTAAATACAGACAGGAGGAGGAGGAGGAGGGAGGAGGAGGAGGAGGAGGAAGGAGGAGGAGGAGGAAGGGGAGGAGGAGGAGGAGGAGGAGGAGGACAAGGAGGAGGAGGAGGAGCGTGAATATATCCTCCTTTCTCTCATGTGGCAGGTATGAAGGTGGTGGTGGTGGTGGTGGTGGTAGAACTCAGAGATGGTGGTGATGCTGGTAGTGGTAATGATGGTGGTGTTGGTGATGATGGTGTTGGTGATGGTGGTGTTGGTTAGGTAATGCTGGTGGTGGTAGTGGTGGTGATGGTAGTGGTGGCAGATCTCAGAGATGGTGGTGATGCTGGTCGTGGTAGTGGTGGTGATGTTGGTGACGGTGGTGTTGGTCAGGTAATACTGGTGGTGGTGGTGACGGCGCCTGGTGGTGGTGGTGACGGTGGTCTTGGTCAGGTAATACTGGTGGTGGTGGTGACGGTGGTGTTGGTGGTGGTGGTGACGGTGGTGTTGGTCAGGTAATACTGGTGGTGGTGGTGACGGTCCCTGGTGGTGGTGGTGACGGTGGTGTTGGTGGTGGTGGTGACGGTGGTGTTGGTCAGGTAATACTGGTGCATGGTGGTGACGGCCCCTGGTGGTGGTGGTGACGGTGGTCTTGGTCAGGTTACTGGTGGTGGTGGTGACGGCCCTTGGTGGTGGTGGTGGTGACGGTTGTCTTGGTCAGGTTATACTGGTGGTGGTGGTGAGGGCCCCTGGTGGTGGTGGTGGTGACGGTCCCTGGTGGTGGTGGTGGTGACGGCCCCTGGTGGTGGTGGTAGAGACGGCCCCTGGTGGTGGTGGTGACGGCCCCTGGTGGTGGTGGTAGAGACGGCCCCTGGTGGTGGTGGTGACGGCCCCTGGTGGTGGTGGTGACGGCCCCTGGTAGTGGTGGTGGTGACGGCCCCTGGTGGTGGTGGTGGAGACGCCCCCTGGTGGTGGTGGTAGAGACGGCCCCTGCAGGTGGTGGTTGAGACGGCCCCTGGTGGTGGTGGTAAGACGGCCCGAGTGGTGGTGGTGACGGCCCCTGGTGGTGGTAGTGACTGACCCTGGTGGTGGTGGTGGAACGCTGGGCCCAACACGTGAGAGCAGCAGAGCGATCATGAGCGTAACATAATGAGGCGGATGAGGCGGAGAAGGAGCGACAAAAAATTAATATAATGGCAGCAGTTACCCCAGAACGCGGCACGGAGGATTAGGACGGAATTTATAATGATAGTAAAGACGGCCTGAAGAAGAATGGCGGACGGTGAAGAAGGGAGGAGGAGGAGGAAGAAGAGGAGGAGGAGGAGGAAACATGGAAATGCAGGCAACAGAGAGCCTAGTCGCTCATTACGATGTCGCCCTTAGGTGATTTAATCTGCTCGACAGCCACTTGGCAGGGCAGCGAGGAGGCAGATGAAAGCACCTCGATATTGAGGCAGATGAAAGCACCTCGATATTGAGGAGCAGATGAAAGCACCTCGATATTGAGGAGCAGATGAAAGCACCTCGATATTGAGGAGCAGATAAGCACCTCGATATTGAGGAGCAAATAGAAAACACCTTGATGATATGAGGCAGATGAAAGCACCTCGATGTGAGGCTCAGATGAAAGCACCTCGATATTGAGGAGCAGATGAAAGCACCTCGTTATTCAGTTTCTCCGACGCAGCGAAATGACGGTGACGGTCGATTCTATATTTGAAGAGTTGATGGTATTCGCATTTACTACTTCTGAGGAAGATTGTTCAGTGGCGGATGACTCGGTTTGAAAAGAAACTCCTTCAATGTCTGTGTTACATTAACTAGACTCAATGGGTATACGTTATTTCTAGTTCTTGAGTTGGTTTGCAGTTCAAAGAACTTTGGAGTAATCGACGTTATTGAACTTTTTCAGATGCGAAGACTTGAATCATATCCCCTCGAAGGCATCTTTCTCCAATGTAAAGAGATTGAGTCACTTGAGTCGTTCCTCATGCGGTTGAACCATTAAGGTTGGAATCATCTTTGTGGCGCGTCATTGAATCTTTTCCAGTAAATCAATGTTCTTTCTGTAATTAGGAGACCAGAGCTACTGCCATACTCAGTGCGGTCTTACCATAGAATTATACAAGGATAGCATCGTCTGGTGTTTACTCGAACTTCCTCGCTATGAACCCGAGCATCGTGGTGGCTTTGATGTATGCTTTTTACAGTGATTCGCGTGTTTCAGGTCACTGCTGATGGTGACTCCAAGATCCTTTTTCCTCCTGCATCGCCTGCAGGGGTTTCCATCCATGATGTATGTGTGGTTACTATTTTGGAACCCAATGTGCATGACTTGCATTTATCAGCATTAAAAACATATGCCATTTTCCGACCATTCGATAACGTGATTGAGGTCTTTCTGAATGATTTCGCAGTCGGTCTTTGTGAAGACCTTTCCACAGGAAGAAGAAGAAGAAGAAGAAGAAGAAGAAGAAGAAGAAAAAAAAGAAGAAGAAAAAGAAGAAGAAGAAGAAGGAGGAGGAGGAAGATCAAAGAAAGATGAAAAAGAAGGAGGATTACTAGAAGAAGCATGTGGAGGAAGACGAAAGAAGGAAAGGAAGGGAAGGAGGAAGTGGAAGGAGGAGGTGGAAGAAAATGAATGAGGAAGAGGAAGAGGAGGAAGATGAAAGAGAAGAAGAGGAGAAGGAAGAGGATCAGTGGAAGGAAGAGGCAGATGATGAAGAAAAGAGAAAGGAGGAGGAGGATCTGAAGAAGAAGAAGAAGGAGGTGGAAGAAGACAAAATTATAAGAGGAGGAAGAGGGGGAGGAAGAGGAGAAAGATATGAAGAAAGAGAAGAAGGAAAAAGAAAAAGAAGAGGGAGGAGGAGGAGGAGGAGGAAAAGATAATGGCAATGATCAAAAAAGAACAGAAGGAAATGAAGAAAAAGAAGGAAAAAAAAAAATGGATGAGGAGCCTAATGAACGCCAGAGTAATCTCTCTCTCTCTCTCTCTCTCTTCCTCCTTCTCTCTCTCTCTCTCTCTCTCTCTCTCTCTCTCCTCTCCCTCCTCTCCCTCCTCTCCCTTCTCTCCCTCCTCTCCCTCCTTCCCTCTCCCTCCTTCCCTCTCCCTCCTCTCCCCTTCCCTCCTGCTCTCCCTCAATTTCTCCTTCTCTCCCTATCCCTTTCTTGTCCTACCCCCTCCCCCTATACACACACACACACACACACACACACACACACACACACACACACACACACACACACACACACTAGGCTCCTTCGACCACACACAAACGTCAGAAACAGATAAAGGCAGCAGGAGCAGGAGGATCAGGAGCTCTAATCACCCAGACCAGACAGAGACCCACCAAGAGCCTCTACAGGGAAAATAACATGTGAGTTATAGGACGCGGGCCGAGGGTGAGCTGCTGAGAGACGGTGCAGCGGCGGGCAGGAGCAAAGGCCAACAAACTACAGGGCGTATTACACTGAGCAAATTTTCCGTGGATCTTCAGTCAAACCTCGATTTCCGCTAGCGTGGTTCTCATTTGTTTCTTGTTATTGCTGCTGATGATGATGGTGAGTAATACCGTCGTCCTTCGGTGAAATCTACGGTAGCTTTGGAAGATCGTGGAAACGTCTGAAAACCACGGAAATATGAGAACCACGCCAGCGAAAATCGTGGTTTGACTGAAGATCCACGGAAAATTTGCCCAGTGTAATAGCCCCTTAAGGAACGTGAACTGAGAAAGAGGAGTACAAGCCGACATATGAGTAGCAAATGTAAACGTTTGATATGACTGATGAAAAACGAGGGACTTTAAATGACTGTGGACGTGAGTGAGAAAAGGGTAAAGGCGGAACAAAGACTTAAAAATAGGGACAGTTACTGATGACTGGACAATGGCTGACGAAGGGACGGACGGAATGCAAGTGAATTAAAGGAGTAAGGAGGAGGAGGAGGAGGAGGAGGAGGAGGTAATGTCATTTTAAAAAGTGATGGGGAAAGACGAGGAGACAGAGAGCTGTGTGTGTGTGTGTGTGTGTGTGTGTGTGTGTGTGTGTGTGTGTGTGTGTGTGTGTTTCGTGGGTTGTGGTGTTGAAGTATCCCTGGGCAGTAGTTTTATGAGCCTGGTGATAGTTTAACAGTCTTCTGCACCATGAACGTGAAAAAAAAAAAAACACGAGAACCCGACTAACCTCCTTTGTGGCCTTGGGAAATAGATGTGAGAGAGCCGAAAGCGTCTGAGAATATGAACCTACGGAGATATGGTGTATAGCAGGGCTACTCAACCATTATGAGCAAAGGTCCAGTTAGACAAGTACAAATGTATGCAGAGATCCGATTAAATATTGTAGCTGGGCCCCAGCTCCAGGAGTAGCAAAATATAATTTTACATTATGAAAGTCCTAGCGATGGATTCTTGCAAGTGTATTTCCTTGACTGATTGTGGGGTTGTGGGGCCTACAGTCAGGCGAAATATACCTGAAACAGGACCATGTAAATCAGTTATATTTTCTGCTGGAACGAATCCCAGCTACAACTCAGTCCGGATTTCCTTCGGGCAGGCCTCAGAATTGAGTAGCCCAATTGTGTAAGTATCTCCATGGGTAGTAGTTTATGAGCCTGGTGATAGTTTGACAAAACTTCTGCACCATGAACCCGACTAACCTCCTTTGTGGCCATTAGAAACAGCTGTAGTGAGATCCGAAGGCGTCTGAGAATACGGGTCTTCGTTACTATACAAGAACACGAACAATGACTAACAACTCTACCAACAACGCTATAGAGAGCACAACGAACTGTAATAGAAGCGTGTGTGAAAGGGGAAAGCAGGTAAGAGGGTCAGTAGGTGAAAGAGAACAGTAGCTAGACAAAGGAAGACGAGAGGAATAGCGGCAAAGAGAGTGTAGAGAAAGAGATGACAAAGGAGACGAGAGGAATGGCGGCAAGAAAGGTGTAAAGAAGAACAGGTGACAAAGAAGAAGAAGAAGAAGAGAGCTGAGACGTGGATAAAAGAAACAAGATGATGATAAAGGAAAAGAGAAGAACAGAAGGAATAAGGAAGAAGCAGAATAATAATAAAGGTAAGAAGAAGTAAAGAAACAGCTGATTGCAAAGAAAAGAAGAATAAGAAGTTAGATGGATAAAGAGTGAGAACTACGAAGGAGAATAGAAGAAAAAAGGGAAGATGGAAATGAAGGAGCAGAAGAAGAATAAAAGGAAGATGGAGGTGAAGGAATAAAAGAAGAACAAAGGTAAGGAGTAAAGAAACAGCTGATTGCAAAGAAAAAGAGAATGGATGTAGACTGAGAGATTACGAAGGAGAATAGAAGAATAAAAGGAAGATAGAGATGAAGGAACAGAAGAAGAACAAAGGTAAGAAGAAGTAAAGAAACAGCTGATTACAAAGAAAAGGAGAGTAAGAGGTTCGATGAATGTAGAGTGAGAGATTACGAAGTTGAATAGAAGGATAAAAGGAAGATGGAAATGAGGGAACAGAAGAGGAGTAAAGGTACGAAGGAATAAAGAAGCAGTAGATGATGCGGAAGACGAGGGAAACAGAAGCAAGACGTGTGTGAAGAAACAACAGTTGACAAAGGAAGACGCGGAGAAGTGCAAGAAAACAGGAGCAACAAAAGACACAAGGACAGACGATTGGATTCGATTGGGTTGATTAATCAGAGAAGCTTGGCGCCGCGGCACCATCTTGAGTCACGAGGCGATGAATTCCTTTTGGGGGAAGATTAAGAGGAACCATAACTGCATGTGGAAGCAACAATACTTAAAGCACTTACGAGGAATCCAACTCTTCAAATATATAGGATTAAGACTGGGGATAAAAAAGTAACATGTAATTCAGGAGAGGTCAGAACATAGCAATAGTTTTTTTTTTTTTTACATCAAAGGATGCGGCTAAAGGGGAACAAAAAGAGTAGGAAAAAAAAAAAAAAAAAAAAAAAACTCGCCACTCGCCGCTCACAAAAAAGTAAAAAGTAAAGAGTAGCCAAAAGAGGTCAATTTCGGGTGGAGTTAGCAGACAAAAGAATACGAAAATGGATTACCTTAAAATACAACGCTGTAACGAAGGCCGAAAAGTAAATCAGTAGATGGAGAACAACGCTAGGGGACAGGAACACTTGATATGAGAACACCTTAGTGGGATGAACATTTAAAATCTGACGTTGTGACCTCAGTAACAATAGATCGACCCTTCCCCCTTTAAAGAACACGATGAGGGTAGGTCAGTAAGCTTATAGGTTTGAATTTCAGCGTTGTAACCAGAGTATAAAATTAAACAGCCCCTTCCCTTCCAAATTCGAGCACGATAATGGCTCGTTTATAGGCTTTTAACACTCAAAACCCAATGCTGTAGCCAGAATAACAATAAACTGATCTCCTTCCCTCATGAAGGGACCCAAACTAATAGAAGTGTTAACAGAGAAAAACACCAAAGTTTAACAGCAGCAGCAAAACAACGTTAAAGAATACAACAGTCACTAGGAGCAAGAACACAAAAACGATTAGTTAAGAAGCATACCAACAACAAAAATGTCACTATACCCCATCAATTCTCCCTAACAAAAGCATCACAGAGACCAGGCCACCAACACCATCCCAGACCCAGTGGCTTAAACGTCGCAAGGACTATAAAAATAAACGCTTGAGAATTAAAAAAAAAAAAAAAAAATGCTAGACAAACCATCCAATACAAAAACTGACCACCACTATACCCCATCAATTCCCCCTAAACAAAAGCATCACAGAGACCAGGCCACCAACACCATGCCGGACTCAATGGCTTAGATGTCGCCACTCCGGCCCAGCAGCGGCGAGGAGGGCCAGACGAGGCGGTGACGGGCGAGATGTGTGACAGGACGACAATGGCCTACAAATTGGTGCCAGGAGAAGGGGGAAGAGTGCGCCGCCGGACCAGCAGACGGAATATTGGCTGACAGCGGAACATGTTAGCGGGGAAACAGTGGTAACCCGAGGAGGAGGGGGAAGGGAAGAAGGACGGGACATGATAGGGAACGCTGGCTGACATGAGTGGACATTTGTAACCGGAGAACGTGAGGGAGAGGAAAGAAAGGGACATGTTGATAAGGGAACGCTGGGTGACGGGGGAAGGCTGGGGGACGAAGGCAGCGCTGGGTGACGTAAGGAAGCGGGGGAAGAGGAAAGGAAAAAGACAGTGAAGGGAAGGAACGTTGGGTTAAGAGAAAAAACGTTGGGGGAAAGGAAGAAAACGTTGGGTGAAAGGTAGAAACGTTGGGTGAAAGGACATCTGAGTGAGGGAATGAAAAGAGGAACGTTAGTCGAAGGGAATGAACGTTGAATAAAGAGAAGGAACGTTGAGTGAAGGAAAGAAACGTGAAGTGAAAGAAGGGAACGGCGGGTGAAGGCAAAGAGAAAGAAGCATCCCGTTCAAAGCCCAGCCATCGCATCTCCTCGTTACGGGATCCATTCGGCGCAGCATCTTTACATTACGTCGCTATTTACGCCCGGAAATTAATACTGACGCGTTCCCTCTCTCGCCCCGCCGTCACAATTGCCTTCCCTCCTTCCCCTTGTTCCTTCCTCGCTCGTTTTAGTGACAGTATCAGCGAGGGACGTAACTTGCTCTCCTTCACGCCTCCTTCCTCCTCCTTTTCCAGCTGTTTCTGCCACGTTACTCTTCTTGTTTAACACTGGGCGGCTACCTAATACATGAGAGGCTTATTCTTAACCATTTCAAGGCTTACGCACCCACCTTAGGTAAGACTTTGGTAGAGGTTGTGTCAGTATTTACATGGGTAGTTTTATGAGCCTAGTGATAAATTCAATTTAACACTGGGCGGCTACCTAATACATGAGAGGGTTATTCCTAACCTTTTCGGGGCTTAAACACACCCACACACACACACATTTGGTAAGGCTATGGTAGAGGTTGTGTTAGTATTTCCACGAGTAGTTTTATGAGTCTAGTGATGGTTGGGCAAGGCTTCTCCGCTCATATATTCTCAAACACATCGGAGCTTACACGCCCACATTTGCTAAGGCTATGGTAGAGGTTTTGTTGGTGTTTCAAAGGGTAGTTTTATGAGCCTAGCTTCTGCACCCATATGCCCAAACACTTCAGGGCTTACACACCTACAGTTGGTAAGGCTTTCGTAGAGATGTTGTTGATGTTTCAAAGGGTAGTTTAATGAGCCTAGTAATAGTTTGACAAGGCTTCCACACCATGAATGTGAAGAAACACTCATGGGAACACGTTTAATCTCCTGTGTGGCCTTTGGAAATAGTTGATGGTCTCTTCACTCAGGAGCAGGAGAGCCTTAATACAATGATGAATGCACGTATCACAGGTGTAGTATTTGCTTTTCCAACAATATAATACAAACTATCTCGCCTCTTTACCTCACTGAACTGAGAGCCTGATTGGCACATGTGTTGTAAAACTGGACACTAAAAACGCATTGGAATATTTACCGGCGATAGAAATTTGACACACAAAAAGGGGAAAGAATCAGAGCAAAGATTCAACATAAACTGAGCGAAAAAAAACCTATTGGAATATCACCGACGATGGAAATTCAACACACACATCAAAGGGAAAGGATTACAGCAAAAAATCAACATAAACTGCCTGAAAACGTATCACAAGATCAGACAGCGATAGAAATTCAACACACACAAAACAAAGGTAAAGAATTGGAGCAAAGATTCAACATAAACTCCCTGCAAAACGTGACTGGCTGGGATCTGATAACGGAACTCCAACGAAGAGCCAAAGACGCAAAACACTATAAACGATCAATGAAGTCTGATTAAAAACAACAGCGAAAAGAGATGAGGGAAAGAAGGCAAGTCACTCGTTCCTGCAGTCTGATTAAAACCTTGACCTAACACCCGACCAACGTGACAAAGGAGAACTGTGAAATGAAATGAACATGCACGATTTAAATATATATCATCATAAAAAAGAACGTGTTAAAAATGAATACAGGAATGGAAATATTAAAGGGCACAGCTCATTATTGACGTAATCTACTTAAAATGAATAGTTAAACCAAGGTGAACTGCATAAAACAAAGACTGACAACTGAAAATGAATGGGTTAAAATATCTAATCATTACAGAGAACTTGTTGAAACTGAATATAGAAAAGGGAAATTAAAAGGCAATGCCCTTCTCTTTACTCTTTTATATGGGAGCAGTGATTAGCGGGCTTTTTTTTTCATTATTTTCCTTTTTTTTCCCTTGAGCTGCTTCCTTTACTGTAAGAAAATCTAAAATCGAAGAGAAATATACCATTATAACATCTAACCATCCCTGAAAAATTATTAGGTGCGACAAAAGAAGGAAAATATATAGAGCAGCCAACACATATTATTTTTTTAACTCGCTCAGAGGCTTCACTAATCGACCAACACAAGGAGGAACAAAATAAGGCAGACTAGCAATGAAAACGTACTAATGTAACATCTAACTAACCCTGAAAACTGATTAGGAGCAACAAAATATATATTGAGCCACCAACACATTCTTTTTTAACTCGCTCAGAGGCTTCACTAATCGACCAACACAAGGAGGAATAAAATAAGACAGACTACTAAAGAAAACGTACTAATGTAACATCTAACTAACCCTGAAAACTGATTAGGAGCAACAAAAAACGGAAAATATATAGAACAACAAACACACATCAATCTTATAACTCTCTCAGAATCTCCTTCACTAAACGCCCAGCCAAAGGAAACACTAACAGCAACACCTTAACTAATTCAAACCAACAAGAGAAGCAAAACATATATAGAGCAACCAACACACCCGAACACATCATTCCCACAACTCCCTCCACGCCTTCACTAAACGCCCACAACACCGAGAACAAAAGCCCGCAGACCCACGACCCAGCCAGCCTTCCCTCACGACCCTCCCTCACGCAGTTCCTCACGACGCCAGACTCACTAATGATATGGAAGGGAAGTGAAGGGAGGCGGACAGATACTTGACCTAACGGATATAGGGCATTCGTAAGGGGTTGGAAGGTCAGCGGTATGAAGGGGAGATTAAAGAATATATTGAAAGGTATTAAGGCTTTGATATTAAAGGTAGATAGATAGATAGATAGAGACAGAGAAAGAGAAAAAGAAAAAAAATAATGTATGAATGTACGAATTACTGAATGGAAGAAAGAAAGAAGAAAGAGAGAAAGCAAAGAAATAAGAAAAGAAAGGAAAAAACGAATGAATGAATGAATAAATCAATAAATCAATGAAAGAAAAAATAAAAGGAAAAGAAAGTGAAAGAAAATGAAAGGAAAGAAAAGAAAGAAAGAAAAAAAAGAGGTGCGTGTGTGTGTGTGTGTGTGTGTGTGTGTGTGTGTGTGTGTGTGTGTGTGTGTGTGTGTGTGTGTGTGTGTGTGTGTGTGTGTGTGTGTGTGTGTGTGTGTGTGTGTGTGTGTGTGTGTGTGTGTGTGTTTACCAGTATGTATTTTATCAAAGAATTTATTTTAAAAATTGGGTAAAAATTTTGACACACAAGATTTTTCATTTCGAAAAGTGTGTGTGTGTGTGTGTGTGTGTGTGTGTGTGTGTGTGTGTGTGTGTGTGTGTGTGTGTGTGTTGCCCGCATGCCTGGTTAGCGAGACACACTCACTATAAGCTTAAACTCCTCCTCCTCCTCCTCTTCTTCTTCTCCATCTTCCTCCTCCTCCGTCCCTCTCTTTCTCCTCCTTCCTTTCTGCTTTCTGAAATGACTTCCTGTGTTCATGTCCCTCCTCCTCCTCCTCCTCCTCCTCCTCCTCTTGTGTGTTTCATCTCCTTCTCTCTTTCTTTTTTTGTTTTCTTCTTTTCCATTGTATGTTTTTTTTATTCTTTTTCTTTGTTTCTTTTTCTTCTTTTTCTCTGCTTCTATTAACACATTCTTCTTTCTTCTTTCTTCTTCTTCTTCTTCTTCGTCTTTTAATTTCTCGTTTTTCTTTTCTTTATTTTCTTTTGGTGTTCATCCTTACATGATTTTTCTGCTTCATCTGCTCTCTCTCTCTCTCTCTCTCTCTCTCTCTCTCTCTCTCTCTCTCTCTCTCTCTCTCTCTCTCTCTCTCTCTCTCTCTCTCTCTCTCTCTCTCTCTCTCTCTCTCTCTCTCTCTCTCTCTCTCTCTCTCTCTCTCTCTCTCTCTCTCTCACCTCCTCCTCCTCCTCCTCCTCCTCCACCACCTCTTCCTCCTCCTCCTCTTACATGTTTCCCTCCTCTATTTCTTCTACTAAACTGCATGCCTTTTTTTTCTCTCACTTCCCTTCTGTTCTCCTCCTCCTCCTCCTCCTCCTCCTCCTCCTCCTCTTCCTCCATCTATGTCTTCTACTAAATTGCATGCTTTTTTTTCTCTCACTTCCCTTTTTTTTCTCCTCCTCCTGCTCCTCCTCCTCTACCTCCCCCTCCTCCTCTACTAAACCTCGATACACTACTTCCTCCTCGCCCATTCACCTTGCAACTTTATGTAACCTAACACACACACACACACACACACACACACACACACACACACACACACATACAGGAAGAGAGAGAGAGAGAGAGAGACACACACACACACACACACACAAACACGAATTCTTGGAATGTTTCGTAATAGTGAAATAAAATACAGAAAGAAATACGAGCAAGAAAAGTCTAGCACGCATTTTGCTTATGTTGAGAAGGAATAAAAATGGGTCTCTCTCTCTCTCTCTCTCTCTCTCTCTCTCTCTCTCTCTCTCTCTCTCTCTCTCTCTCTCTCTCTCTCTCTCTCTCTCTCTCTCTCTCTCTCTCTCTCTCTCTCTCTCTCTCTCTCTCTCTCTCTCTCTCTCTCTCTCTCTCTCTCTCTGCCAAATTTCCAAAGAGGCAAATCGGGGCTAATATTTTTCTTTCTCTCTACCTGTCTTTCTCTCTCTCTCCTCTCTTCCACGTCTTTCTCTCTCTCGCGTTCCTTTCTTCCTTCCTTTCTTCCCTCGTCCATTCACTGCCATTGTTTTATCTATCTATCTATCTAACAACCTGTCTATCTCCTCTCTGTCTCTTTTTCGTTTTCCTTCCTTCCTTTCTTCGTCCATTTACCGCCATTCCAGCTATCTATCTATCTATCTAACAACCTATCTATCTCCTCTCTTTCTGTCACTTTCTCGTCCTCCTTCCTTCTTTCTTTCGTCCATTCAGGGTCATTGTTTCATCTATCTATCTATCTATCTCCTCCCTTTCTATCTCTTTCTCTTACTCCTTCCTTCCTTCCTTCCTTCCTTCCTTCCTTCCTTCCTTCCTTCGTTCGTCCATTCAGCGCCATTGTTCAATCAATCTATGTATCCAACTGCCAATCTATCTCCTCTGCTCTATATCTATCTTTCTATCTCCTCTCTTTCCCGTACTCGTACTCCTTCCTTCTTTCCTTAAACCATTCACTGCCATTGTTTCCGGGAAGAATTAAGGCGGCTTTACACCTGGCAATTCCTGGTCGGCAATATAGCCGCGACGTGCTGCCGGCAGCATTTTTGGTCTGCGTCTGGGTCTGGGAGCCCTTCTCGCGGCAAGTTCTCTGCAGCTGAGCGTGTCCGTCTTGTATTGCCGACTGGCGCTGGGTACAACATGTCGGCGCCAATAAAACAAGAAATGACAGATACAGACAACAAGATTTGGAGCCGAGAGGCCGAGGTGGCATTGCTAGAAGAAGTGAGGCAGCACAGATACTTGTGGGACCCACAAGATAAGCTGTATGAGAATTAGCTGAGTCTACGCAAAATAACTTTTGAAAGAGTGGCAGCAACATTACGATAAATGTTTATCTCTTTGCGAGATATCGAAGGAGGTAAGGAACGATTATTTTCGTGTATTATATAATCACACTATGTAATGCCTGGGGGTTGCGATGGCATGTTCCTCCCTTCTCCTTTGTTATTAAAAGCAACAATGAACAATCAATCAATCCATCAATACTACTTATGATAAAACTCGTTTACTTAAAGTATTTCTACAATATTAGGCTAATGGACCAAACTCATTGTGGTTTTAAGATATGGCAGTAGCCTTTTGGGGTGTCTAGGATGAATTCATGCCCTTGCATTTACTAGCAGTTCACGTCTTGATGGTCGGCAGCTCCTCCACGTGTGAACGTACTTGCTCCCGAGAGCACCCAGCTGGTCTAGCCGCTAGATCGTCGCGGCTGTACTGCCGGCCAGGATTGCCAGGTGTAAAGCCGCCTTTAGCGTAACATCACACGGCGCGCTAACACCCAAAATTACCAGCCAGTGAAAGTAACGGACGGCGGAGTTAATGTCATCTTGGGCCGAGTTATCAAGGAGAGCAAGCAGAGAGAGAAGGAGGAGGAGGAGGAGGAGGGATGGGCTCGCCGCCGCTGCCTGCCTACCGGGAACTGACGATATGCCTCTTCTTCTTAATCTTCCTTCTCCTTCTCCTCCTCCTCCTCTTTCTTCTTCCTCCTCCTTTTATTACTTATTCTTTTATTTCTTCACGTCTTGAGGTGTGACTGTTTTAAATTATGGCTCTTCCTCCTCCTCTTCCTCCTCCTCCTCCTCCTCTTTCTTCAACTCATCTTAATCCAGCTCTTCCTCCTCCTCCTCCTTCTACTTTTTTCTTTTTCTTCCTCCTCCTCCTCCTCCTCTCTTTCTGCTATTCCTCCTCCTCCTCTTAATTTCTGCTTTTTTCTTTGTTTTTGTTTTTTTTGTTTACCTGTTTCATTTCTTCTATTTTTTCCTCCTTATTCATTTTCTCTCTCTCCTCTACCACCTCCTCCTCCTCCTCCTCCGCCTCCTCCTCCTCCTCGCCCTCATCTCCCCGGCCTCTCATCGCCTCCTCAGCTAATAGAGAATGAAGTTATTGGAACGGCCCTCAATCCGTTTGTCTTCGCCGCTCCTCAGGGCTCAGCAATAAAGACAAAATTAGCAGCTGCAAGGATTATTGGCCGACCCGCCGACGCATTAAGCCGCTGCGCTGGTAGGAACACGTATATAGGCTTGACGAGTGAATGTGAAAGGAAGGAGGAGTTGAGAGGGAAAGACGAGGAGAGAGGAGGGAGGTATTAGCGGTCGTTAAGAAACATATTAAGAGACATAGGGAGATATTAAGCCACTGGGAGACAAGGCAGGGATGGGCACGTACAGGCTTAACAAGTGATGCTGGATGGGAGGAGTTGAGAGGGGGAGAGAGAGAAAGAGGGGCATATCAAGGATCGTATAAAAGGACATCATAAGAGACATAGGAAGATATTAAGGGATATGCCATTTCTCGAAGCACATGTGAACTCTCATCTACTGGGGACATTTTTTTTTTCAATCTGACACCCGTTCACGCAGGTCTCTTATTTTACGTTTCTTGTTCCATGCTTACGTTCCATGTTAGTTACGATCTGAGAAACACAGTTGTTCATTGGGTTATATCACTGACAGAGAAGCATAACCGAAGCTACTGTTCCAGGAGTCAAGTTTTACACGTTTCCCCCGACGCCCCGCCAGTCATTATAAACCATCGTGGCTAAAGTCACCACAACACACTAATGGGCCTTGAGTGTTAACGATGGCGCCTCTAAAACACTCAGTGGCTCGGGTAAATCTCCCCGCCTGTTCCTCCTCCGCCCACGCTGCTATAATCACGGGCCCCGCTGCTTTGGTACCGCTCTTCATCGCCTAAAGAAACAGGTCACCCATTCCCGTGATATACACACGAAAAACTTAAACTCGGGGCCGAAGCTCTTACAGCCTTAAGCGCCTAAAAAACATGTCCCAATCCTTGAAACACGAAAACACTTACCATCATATTATACTCACCCATCCTCTGCCTTCCTCCTCAGCTCCCTTCCTCTAATAGCCATCCATTCCGCCTCCTTCACCTTCCATTACCTCCTATTACCCTTTCCCCGCCCGCCGCCGCCGCTCCCAAAATTAACCTCTACGAACGCAAGACTCTGGAGAGGTGAGAAAAGAAGTCAGTCGCCCCGGCCAGCAATTATCCAAGTGAGCGTGTGGTGGTGCTGCCCATTCACTCCCTAAATCAGTTACCTTTAGTTTTATATTCCTTAAATTAATTGACTTTTTCTTTAATTGGGGAGGTGGTGGCCGAGTGCTCAGTGTGCGGGCGTGGTGACCCCGTGGACCCCGTTCGAGTCCCACCGAAAACCGCTGAATTTTCAAACCATCGCCGAGTGACGGAAGGTTAACTACATGCTGCCCAAGTCTTCAATCAACACTAACTTCAGCGGCTTCGGGCAAGAGGAGCACCGGGGGCAGCATGGCCCAAGCAAGTGGCATATATCACGGCAGTCATTATAAATAAAATTCGCCTGGGTCACTAACAGGCTGGGGTCGCCCAAGAGGCCCCTCAAGTAAGCCTACAGGCGCTATGGGCAGCACGTAAGAAATCAATTACCTTTCACATTATATCCCATATCGTATATCCTTTAGAATATGTTTAGATCCTTTACATTCGAAAACAATCACATTAAGACTATTCTCTCTCTCTCTCTCTCTCTCTCTCTCTCTCTCTCTCTCTCTCTCTCTCTCTCTCTCTCTCTCTCTCTCTCTCTCTCTCTCTCTCTCTCTCTCTCTCTCTCTCTCTCTCTCTCTCTCTCTCTCTCTCTCTCTCTCTCAAGCAGAAGAACTCGCCTCTCCACCGCCAGTCCCCACGTGCTATAACTTCCAGCCCGACGTTCGGTGTAGCAAGAGTGTCCTTGCGGATACCTATCTCTGGCCTGATCTCTTCATCCTCCCTTTATTATAGTTAATACCCGTAGCTGATTGTGGATCGGGGGGGGGCGGCGGAACGAGGGGCGAAGAGAAGGGGAGGAAAGGAAAGAAAGGAAGTGCAGTACATATATACATATACATACAGTCACCTCCAGTAAAACCTAGGCCACTTCTTGCTCTGCCTCTAAAATACAGACAGACACAGAATGACATGATACATATAGAGAAAACAAAGAGATATAAAGACATACAGAGACAGACAAACAGATATACACACACACACACACACACACACACACACACACACACACACACACACACACACACACACACAAACACACACACACACTGCCAGACACACGGAATATACAGACAGGTAATACACAAAATTACGGAAGATACATGTTGAAAATCTGTGCTCACTATTGTTCCAGCGTTGCATAAGTGATGACGCAAAGGTTTCGAAATGTGCTTCATGATTTTACTGATGAAACGTGACGCGGAAAAGGCGAAAAAATGACAAATAATTGCACACGCGAAATAACAGTAATAATAAAAATAGTACGGTAGTAGTAGTAATAGCAGTAGTAGTAGTAGTAGTAGTAGTAGTAGTAGTGGTAGCAGTAGTAGTAGTAATATATTCTGTCCAGTCCTATCACACGTAGATTACTAGTAGTAGCGGTAATAAATAGACACCCTCGCCATAGACCGACAGGTCTTCTGGTGCCTGTTCTTCCTCTGTATTCCTATGTAAGTAGTAGTAGTAGTAGTAGTAGTAGTAGTAGTAGTAGTAGTAGTAGTAGTAATAGTATTGGTAGTAGTAGTAGTAGTAGTAGTAGCAAAAGAAATAATAATAATAATAATAATAATAATAATAATAATAATAATAATAATAATAATAATAATAATAATAATAATAATAATAAATAATGAAATAGTAATAATAGTAGAAATCGTTATTATCATTATTCTTTTTACGACTACTACTACTACTACTACTACTACTACTACTACTACTACTACTACTACTGGTAGTGCTGGTGGTGGGTGGAAATGAAAGCAAAGAATTTACATATTGTCGACTACAAAGAAATGGTGGTGGTGGTGGTGATGGTGGTGGTGGAGGTAGTGATGGTGGTGGTGGTGGTGGTGATGGTAGTGGTGGTGGTTGTCGTAATGGTGGTTTCAGTGGCAATACAAGTGGCATTATTAGCTCTATATTTTTCCGGCACAGATCAAGTTTATTTCCTTCCAATAAGCTCCCGACCATACCTTCCCTTCCCTTCCCTTCCCTTCCCTTCCCTACCTTTCCCCTCTCCTTCCCTTTCTTTCCTCCCTTACCTTCCTTCCACCCTTCCCTTCCTACTCTATTGGTCCATATTTTCCAGGTTTTACGGAATTATAATCGAGCACAGTTTCCCCTCCACGCTCATGCAGTCTCGATTGGGTTAGCGAGGCGGTTCTTTGCATTACGTTCATTAGCTTATTTTCGGGGGACGCAATACTTCCACGCCCCGCCGCCAGTAATTAACACGCCGCTGAAAACCTTGGGACGTCAGAAGCCTGGGCGGTGCAGTGAGTGAGTCATGCTTGCTCGTACTGATCACGTGTGGAGAATTAGGGACCAGTTTTTAGAGATCAGTTTTAGGTTTAGGGAGTTTGAATTTAGTGTTATTGAGGTTTAAGGAGTTTTAGTTGATAGTTTAGTTTTAAAAGAGCCAATTATCGTGTTTATATTCATTGTTAAACTGCATTACTGGCCTTTCATAAGCAGCAGAACTATCGTCTAATACGGTCTCTGTAATAACTTTGACAGACGGGTTACATACAACTTAAAATATGCTCTCTGATGTTTCTCGTTGAAGATATTTACAGATCTTTCAACAAAAACAAAACGTGATGTAATTATAAGGAGCTGCGTGACTGAGTTTCCGACGGGAATAACACAGACCTGAAACACGTGAAAATATTCTTCCTGCCATAGCCCGCTCGCTGCTCGCCCTTCACGCCGCGCGGGGCTTGTAATTAAAATGAACCTTTAATAACTTTGAGAGACGAACAGCTACATATAAAACACACTCACAGGTTTTTTCCTTGTTAACTCCATTACTTAAGATTTAAACGGCTCAAAAATATTAATTAAATGAAGAGATAGATAGAGAAAGATATAAATAGATAGATGAATATGAATGTAATGGTAGCATATTAAATAGCTGCGCGTGGCCTCTGAGCTCATCGCGTTACATAATCTGCATATCATAAGCTGCACAAAGGTGAAGGTAAAGGAACTGTATGGAATAAACTTTAGTCCAACACAATAATACAATATCACTCTGTATCTACCTTGCCAGAGCTCATTACAGTTTTTAGTACACCGCGACCGCAGACAAGAGAGGACAGACGCAAATGCAACCACGGGCTAAATAAAAGCGTGGGAACAGTACTTATTAGGCTACATACACCAACTTCTGTTATGCTTATGATTACTATTTACACGCCGCCAACACTGTAAATAAACCTGCCCTGACACACTTACATATTCCTCATCAGAACTGGAATTATCTGGGAAACTGGCACTGGATTAACATTACTGATCCTGACTTACACTGGCTAACTAATCCTAACATCTGACCTGACTCGGCTCAACTAAGCTAACATGTTTTATACTAATGACTGGCGTGGAGTTTCCGGCACCACACAGGATAGGCGGAGGCTGAAGAGGTAGCGTGCTGGGCCCACATTCACCACGTGATGGACGACACGGGTTCGAGTCCCCACCCTACCACCTCGGATTTTCCAGTCACCGCCGAGTGGCTTAAAACTACCCACATGCTGTCCTGAAGACCACCCATCAACCCGGACTCTAGAGGAAACCGTCCAAGAATCAAGAACGAGTTCCGGGGGGCAGCATGAGCCAAGAGAAGATGGCGCCACTATAAACACTTGCCTGCGCCATGACGGGCTGGGGCCGAATACCATCCAGGCCCTTCAAGCAAGCCTACCGGCGCAATAGGCAGAGACGTAAAAAAAAGAAAAAAAAATAATAATGGCATCATGAACAGGAAGGAAGGAAGGAGGACAGCCTTATAAGTTATAACATCACTAATAACTACCAACGTGTGTGTGTATTTCCACATCTTTCTCTAAAACACTTTTCACCCTCTGTTATTCGTCCCCTTCCCCTTCACTACACCATCTCCAGCCTCACGACCTTGGCATTACTTCGAGAGCCAGTGGAGGAAGAAGAGTCTTGAAGCATCATCAGCAACTATCAACGTGACTATTTTTTTACATCAAGGACACGGCTCAAGGGCAACAAAAGAGTACAAAAAGGCCGCTACTCGCCGCTCCATAAAGATAAAGTAAAGAGGAGCCAACAGAGAGGTCAATTTCGGGCGGAGAGGTGTCTGATACACTCATCTTGAAAAGGTCAAGTCATAGGCAGGAGGAACTACAGACAAAGGAAGGCTGTTCCAGAGTTTACCAGTGAAGGGGATGAAAGAATGGAGGTGCTGGTTAACTCTTGCATAAGGGGTTTGGACAGTATAGGGATGAGCATGAGTAGAAAGTAGTGTGCAGCGGGGCCGTGGGAGGGGGGGGAGGCATGCAGTTAGCAAGTTCAGAAGAGCAGTCAGCATGAAAATATTGATACAAGATAGAGAGGCAACATGGCGGCGGAATTTAATATATATTTTCCCGTCTCTCGCTAACCCAGTTTTCTCCGCGCTATTCACTCCCCTCCGCCTCAAGCGTCACCGGGTTATGTAAGGCCCAGAGATCATGCTAATCATAATGCTAACACCTGCTCACCTTACTGCCCACCTGCCGACCTACCTGCCTACCTGTCTCTACCTCTTCTCATTTCTATTTATCTACCTATTTGTCTACTTTCCTATTTGTTCCCTTATCTTCCCCTTCTCTACACCGTCTCCCTAAATTATAGCTTTACTTTTTCATGTCTTTCCCTTACGCACTTTTCCCTCTCATCTCTTATTTGTGGCTTTACCTTTACGTCTCTTCCTAACTTGTGGCTTTACCTTTACACGTCTCTTCCCTAACTTGTGGCTTTACCTTTACGTCTCTTCTAACTTGTGGCTTTACCTTTCTATGCCTTTCCCTAACACCCTTCTCACCCTCTCTGTTCCTTGTTACTTTACCTTTACATGTCTTTCCCTCACTAGTGGCTTTACATTTTCACGTCTTTCCCAAAAGCATTTTTCTCCACCTCTTATATTCCTTACCCTTCACCACACTCCCCCTTGCAGCCCAGCCCTCCAGCCCTCCCTTACCTCCCTCATTACCTCAGCATTACTTCATGAGCCAGCGGAGGGACGTAAGCAATCCCTGACACTGCATACGTCTTTCCCTAACACTTTTCTCCTCAGTTATTCTTTACCATAACTCCCTCCTTCCCTTTTCTTCAATATCGTTTCCCGCCCTCCCGCCCTCCCTCATTACCTCAGCATTACTTCATGAGCCAGTGGGGGGCCGTAAGCAATCCCTAACACTGTTATTAAACGCCATCACCGCCGCCACGCGCCTGCCTCCCACATTACCACCTTCCCTGCAGCGCCTCCGCCAGCGCCATAACGTGCACGCCTTACGACCTATTGGCGCTGGCTGATTTTTATAGGCGGTGAGCAGATAAACAGTTAAATAAGCGTATAGAAGTAAAGGAATAAAATAAAGACAGACATAGACATACTTATTTACAGAGATAGATACAGATAGCTATATAGATAGATAGAGAATAAGATATAGATAGATAGATAGAGATAGATAGATGAGACTAATTCTTAAGGAGGAAAGCAAATAAACTATGATAATTATATATAAGTAGACGGATAAATACAGACAGATAGAAACATATATACATACATACATATATTTACAAAGATGGATAGATAGACAGACAGACAGACAGACAGGTAGACAGACAGACAATGAGACAGGTAAAGTGTAGCCCTTAACGTACTACAACAAATATGGTCCTTAATGTAACTTAATTCACGTCAACTTCATCTCCAAGCCAAATGAACTTGAGTGGCAGGTCCACCCCGACGCCCGACGCTGCCTACCCGCGCCACTCGACCCGCCCCGCCCCGCCACGCCCTGCCCCGCTACCCCACGCCCCGCCTTGTCCCGCTTTTCCTTGCCTTGCTTTACCTTGCCTTGCTTTGCCTTTTCTTGCCTAGCCTTGCCCCGCCCCGCCTGTCAGTGCCCTTAAAAATAACTACTACTAACGGAGAGCATACGTCCGGGGGAGTGTTGCTTCATTCACTCCCCGTAGCCTACTCATGAAAACTGTACAGCTTGCCTAGACGGGATGGTGGCTCGTCTGAACACCCACACACATAACCCCACACCCACACTTAACAACCCCCAAACACACACTCTTCCCCCACCCTTCTCTCTCACCCCCATCCCTTCACCCCCCCATACACCTTCCCTCTCACCCCCATCCCCTTCACCCCCATACACCATCCCTCTCACCCCATCCCCTTCACCCCCATACACACCCCTTCCTCTCACCCCCATCCCCTTCACTCCCCCACACGCCAGAAACATAACTCAGATTCAATTTAAGATGCGCAACCAAAAACGACATTTCTGGACCCCTGGGGAGCGAGATGCGACACACTACAGAGGTGAGGCGCGGCCAGCTGACCCCCCCTTCTCTAACCTGCCTTCATTTATTCTGAGGGAGGAGGAGGAGGAGGGTTAATGAATTACCTATACGTATATATTTTCTAAAGGTTACGTTAGATATGTAAGTGGATATTGAGGATTGATGTTAGTTTTACCGGGGCTGCCCTATGTTTTTTTTTTCTTCTTTTTCTTCTTCTCCTTCCTCTTCTTCCTCTTCTTCTTCTTCTACTTCTTTTTCTTCTTCTTCTTCCTCTTTTTCCTCCTCCTCCTCCTCCTCCTCCAATTCATCATCAAATCCCATCTCACTACCCCAGCATCCTCACCACAATTCTTCCCACCACAGCACCACCACCACCACCACCACCGCCGCCCCTTACCTGGGCACTAAATCGTTGGTGTCGTCCAAGTCGCCACAAATACCCTTCCCAGGCTCGTCCATCCATCGACTAACCTGCAAGGAAGAAGAAATGAATTTAGAGCGTGCCACGAGCCGTAAGAAGTGATGAGGTAATAGCAAGTTATCTAAGGCTATTATTATTATTATTATTATTATTATTATTATTATTATTATTATTATTATTATTATCATTAGTAGTAGTAGTAGTAGTAGTAGTAGTAGTAGTAAGAACATAAGAACATAAGAGGTCTGCAAGAGGCCAGTAGGCCTGTACGAGGCAGCTCCTTTGACCCTAAGCTCCGTGTATCTAACCCCACCTAATATCATGTCCATGAATTTATCTAGTCTATTTTGAATGTGACAATTGTATTGGCACTCACCACATGACTGCTAAGCCTATTCCACTCATCCACCACCCTATTAGTAAACCAATTTTTGCCTATGTCCCTGTTGAATCTAGATTTATCAGTTTAAACCCGTTACTTCGTGTCCTACCGGTTCTCTTACCAACAAAACCTTATGAATGTCTCCCTTATTAAAGCCCTTCATCCATTTATAAACCTCGATCATGTCTCCACACCCTTCGCCTTTCTAGAGAATGCAAGTTTAACTGTTTGAGTCTTTCCTCGTATGGCAAGTTTCTCAACCCCTGAATCATCTTAGTCATCCTCCTCTGCACCGATTCTAACAGTTTGATCTCCATTCTATAGTAGGGTGACCAGAACTGAACCGCATTGTCAAGATGAGGTCTAACTAATGCTAAATCTAGTTTGAGGACGACTTCAGGGCTTCTGTTGCTTACGCTCATGAAATAAATCCAGTACCCTATTAGCTCGATTTCTAGCTTGAATGCATTGTGCTTATGGACGGAGATCAGAGCTCACTAAGACCCTAAATCCCTCTCGCCAGACCTACTTATGAGAGTGTCATTTAAGCAATAGTTATGTGAGGGTTGTTCCTACCTACACTCAGAATGCTGCACTTCCCTACATTGAACTCCATCTGCCATTTATCAGCCAGTCATATAATCTGTTGAGTTCACCTTGGAGAATACTAGCGTCCTGATCCGACTCAATTACTCTACCGATCTTGGTATCATCAGCAAATTTACTAACATCACTACTAATTCCTGTGTCTAAGTCATTGATATAAATAATAAACAAAGTGGACCTAATACCGAACCTTGTGGGACCCCACTCGTAACACATCCCCAGTCAGATCTTTTACCATTGATTTGCACTCTTTGCTTCCTATTGCTAAGCCACCTTGACAGTTCAAACTTTACCCTCTACTCCGTGAGCCTGTAATTTAAGCAACCGTCGTTGGTGAGGAACTTTGTCAAACGCTTTACTAAAATCAAGATAGATTACATCATAATTTTCATCTCTGTCAACCGCCTCAAATACTTTATTGTAGAAGGACAAGAGATTGGTGAGGCATGACCTACCTTTTGTGAACCCATGCTGCGAGTCGTGAATTAAGCTATGTTTCTCTAAATGCTCCGAATGTTCCTGGCTATTAAGGACTCCAGCATCTTCCCTATAACCGATGTTAAGCTAATTGGGCGATAGTTTGAAGCAACTGACCTGTCCCCTTTTTAAAAATCAGCGTCACATTAGCTACTTTCCATAGGCTCGGCACATAACCAGTATTTACCGACATCTTAAAGATGTCAGTTAGTGAATCTCTGATTATATCACCTAGCTCCTTTAATACCCTCGGAAATATCCCGTCAGGACCTGGCGACTTGTTCTTCTTAAACATCTATCTCATCCTGAACTACTTGCCTGGTAATGATTATATCCCTCAATTTATCGCCATCCCGCCCTCGTACACCTGAACTCTTTCCGGTATAGTCGTTCGATCCTCCTGTGTGAATACTGAAAGAAGTAGTCGTTCAACAATGTGCTCATATTTTCGTAATTTTCTACTAAGCTCCCTGTGTTTGATTTCAGCGGTCCAATTTTCTCCCGTGTTTTTTGTTCTATACATCTGAAAGAAGCCCTTAGGATTACTTTTCGCCTCATTTGCTACTTTGATCTCATAGTTCTTTTTTGCTATCCTGGTGTTTTCTTAACTAATCTAGATAGTTCGACGTACCGGCCCTGAGATGTGTTTCCCATTCTTTATTTTCTGATAAATTCCTTCTTTAACCCAATCTCGTGTTTTAGTCCACGAGTCATCCATAGGATCATTGTTTTCTTTTCTAAGTGTTTGCTGTGGTATATGCTGTTCTTGCCCCTCTACTATTACTCTAACTAAATTATTGTAAGACATTTCTACCTGGTTCTCCTGGCTCTCCAATCCGCAGTTCTGGCCCTCATGAATCCCTAACTTATCCCAGGTTACCCCTTCAAGTCGTCGTATCAGAAATGAATCAGGGTGAGAGGGCGGAGTGCGGACACTATACGCCGCCTCTTCACCCGCCCCAAACACCTGAGACGCCGAGAAAGAGAAAATGCAGGTGAGAGCAATGAGAGAAGTAGGAAGGGCGAGATAATATAGAAGTTAAAAGAAATGGAGGGACAGAAAGGTAGGGCAACAAATATCATGACGTCATCTTAGTGTAGGCAGTAAGGTTCCGTCATGCACAGTGCTGACGTCACAACCGTTTAACTGGTGTGACGTCAT
Organism: Eriocheir sinensis; assembly: GCF_024679095.1. Taxonomy (NCBI): domain Eukaryota; kingdom Metazoa; phylum Arthropoda; class Malacostraca; order Decapoda; family Varunidae; genus Eriocheir; species Eriocheir sinensis. Next base: position 2,199,986 of record NC_066528.1, on the reverse strand, counting down.
CTTAGTGCAGGTGATGAGGCTCAGTTATACACAGGCATGACGTCACAACCGTTTACCTGGTGTGACGTCATCTTAGTGTGGGTAATACGACTCAGCTATACACAAGCATGACGTCACACCCGTTAACTTGGAGTGACGTCATTATAGTGAAGGTAATAAGGCTCCGTGGTGCAGTGGTTATCGTGCTTAGCTACGAATCCGTGGGCACGGGTTCGATTCCTGGCCCGGGCAGTCGGCGTGAAGCCCATCCAGCTGTTCGTCTTCCCTTTCGGGCTGGTTGGAAAATGGGTGCCTGGTGAAACCTGGGGAAGGTAAACTGTGGTAACCCGGATGTCACACTGGCCCTAACCCCGGGTGATGGTTCCTCCCACATCAGATTCCAAGGGCCAATGTGACGGAAATGAGCACCGAGGCCACACGCAGCATTACTGTATGCCCCCAACTTTACCTTTACCTGTGCCCGGTGGTGGCGTCTGTACCTGGTGACTTTATCGGCCGCACGTTCTCAGGAAGGCCTCGCGGCAAAGGTTCTTATCGGTAGCCAGAAATGTAATCATGGAGTGTAAAGAGAATATTTATGAAGGCAAAAAGATTTATGAAGGCAAAAGTAATGTAAAGTCCTTAAGCTTACCAGTTACAGCCATCGTGAAACACCACTCCTGACCTCAACGAAGAAGGGAAGGGACAAACATAACGTAACAGAAGTAGGAAGAATAGGACGACGAGGAGGAGGAGAAGTACATGAAGGAAAAATACCAACTCAATAACCCTGACGACGACAAACCACTCTTGACCTCAGCTAAGCAGAAAAACGAAAAAGAGAATGGACAAACATACCGCAACATAAGTAGGAAGAGGAGGAGAACGAGGAGGTGGAGGAAGATAAGTAAATGAAGGAGAAATACCAGCCACCCTACAGCCCCCTCGACAACAAACCACTTTCTGACCTCAACAAAGAAAGAAAGAACAAACACCAGCCACTCTACACTAACCCCAACTACAAACCACTCAAACTCAACCTTGGATGAAGGGCTTTAATAAAGGGGATGTTAATAAGATTTTGATAGTAAAAGAGCCAGGTAGGACGCGTAGCAATGGTTTTAAGTTAGACAAATTCAGATTCAACAAAGACATAGGCAAGAATTGGTTCACCAATAGAGTGGTGGACGAATGGAACAGGCTTGGGAGCCATGTTGTGGGTGCCAATACCGTAGATACATTCAAGAAGAGGTTAGATAAAGCCATGGATGGTGAAGTAAGGTGGGGGTTGAGTGTACAGGAGCTGCCTTGTATAGGCCAACCGGCCTCTTGCAGACTCCTTACGTTCTTATGTTCTTATGTTCTTCTACAACCCCGAGAAAGCACTCCAACAGCTTCTACAATCACGACAACCAGCTCCTCAAATACAAGGCTTCTGCAGCAACAACCATCCACTCCTGACCTCTACGAACATGAAGAATAAGAACAACAATAAACACGACAGCTACCGCCTCTACCACCGACCAGCAACTTGAAACAACTCACACAATGAGCAGAACAAATTCAATCTGACACGGGACCCAGAAAACCAGACCCCATCAGCTGACAGGAGGAGGAGAAGGAGGAGGAGGAGGAGGAGGAGGAGGAGGAGGAGGAGGATGGAGGTGATGAGAGGTGAGTGGGCCGGAGTATACACCACACTCTCTCTCTCTCTCTCTCTCTCTCTCTCTCTCTCTCTCTCTCTCTCTCTCTCTCTCTCTCTCTCTCTCTCTCTCTGGTGGTGGTGATGGTGGTGGGACTGATTGTGGTGAGGACGCTGTGGCAGTGAGACGAGACTTGATGATGATGAAGTGGAAACATGGAAACATGGAAACGCAGGCAACAGAAAGCCTATTGGCTCATTACGAGGTTGCCCGCTTTGGTGATTTAATCTGCTCGACAGCCTGGGGCCTGGGGAGCAGATGAAAGCACCTCGACATTGAGGAGTAGATGAAAGCACCTCGATATTGAGGAGCAGATGAAAGCAACTCAATATTCAGTTTACTCCCGACGCAGCGAAGTGACGGTCGATTCTATATTTGAAGGAGTTGATAGTATTCGCATTTACTACTTCTGAAGGAAGATTGTTCCAGTGACGGATGACTCGGTTTGAAAACTCCTTCGATGTCTGTGTTACATCGGAGGAGGAGGACCTGTTCGTCATGCACTCATGATCCCGTTTGGCGCAGACTCTTTGAACAGTTCTTTCACTAACATTAGTGGCTCTTGCTGTTCTTGCAGTTACTCTTGTGAGTGGTATGATAAATCTCTGTTGTTTTTTTCGTCTAAAAAGTACTTGTTTACATTGTAAATGAGTTCTTTCCCGCGGCTGTGCAGCCAACGACGTGGAGAGGCAGGGAGAGGGAGGGAAAGGAGAGGCAGAGGCGGGAGCGGGCCACCCATGGGCCCACCTGTTGACCCTTCCATGACCTTGAGAGAAGTGACCTGGCGGCGGATGCTCAAACGGTCGTATCTCAACATTTGGTCCTAAATCCGCCATTGTGGTCGCAAGTGCTGCCCCGTGCGATGTTCAAAAAACGTCCTAGACGCCATCTTGTGCCCCTCAGCCTGACTGCTCGGGAGCGGGGCTAGATCCGACCAGTTTCCGTCCTAACCCGTCGCCATTGAAGAAGTGTTTCCGCCTCATCCACATCTCCACCTCTATACACAATATAAGGTACGTGTTTGAGCTCCTACCTTTGTATAGCTTTACATTAAGGTGGCAAGAGTCACATGAAGGACAATTACGATGATATGTGGGCTGGTTATGGAGAAATAAGGTAGGGCTCATGAGGCAGTGGTGTGGGTTGTTTTTATCAATATTTCTTAATCCCATGGAGTTCTTAAAGCTTCCATGCATATGAATATTGTTGTTTGAGCGTAGCAAGAGTCACATGAAGGACAATTACGATGATATGTGGGCTGGTTATGGAGAAATAAGGTTGGGCTCATGAGGCAGTGATGTGGGTTGTTTTTATCAATATTTCTTAATCCCATGGAGTTCTTAAAGCTTCCATGCATATGAATAGCGTTGTTTGAGCGTAGCAAGAGTCACTGGGGCTGGGAAGGGCAGGGTGTTGTTCTACTTAATTCTAGTAATGTGGTTATTTCTGTGTTTCACAGATGGAGTATGTTGCGGTATACGTTTTCAATCGCAGACTGCGCAGAAAGGAGATATCAGGACCCACTTGACCCACTACACGTTAGTGATGAACATCTGTTGCGGGTGTATAGATTTCCCCGTCAAGAAATCATCAGGCTCTGTGATGAGCTGCGTCCCCACCTGGAAAGGAGAACCAGGAGGGCACATGCACTCCCAACTCACACCCAGGTTCTGGCTGCACTAAGGTTTTTTGCAAGTGGCAGCTTCCAAACTGTTATTGGAACACTGTTGGAATGGACCAATCAAGTGTTAGTAGGGCCGTGACAAAGTAACTCAAGTACTTTGTGTAAAGGCCAGTCAAGAGATAAAGATGCCAACCACAGCAATAGATATCAACAGAGCTATGCAGGACTTCAGACACTGGTAACTTTCCAAGAGTGATAGGTGCCATTGATGGAACCCACATTCGCATCAAGGCCCCAGAGGAAAATGAAGAGATTTATGTCAACCAGGAAACAATTCCACTCAATAAATATAAAGGATTTGGGTTACACCACCAACAAGATCATGAGCTACGACACCAGTTACCCAGGGAGCACATGATTCCTTTATATGGAACACTGTGCCCTTAAGTAGCGGTTCCTTGCTGGTCATTTTGGAGATGCTCTTTTAATAGGTATGTTTCCTTATATATTCCATGTAATTCTATCAAATTACCTGTGCTTTCGTACCACATGCCTACATGTTCAGATTTTTGCCTGCATAGAAGAAACCTCATAATTGTATATTATATCTTGTGATTACATGTTAATGAATGTTAACCTTCTAGACATGTCATATTGTTATGATAACAAAACTCTTAGTAGAACTGCATATGACATTAAAATTTTTAACATAGTTTTCATGCATTTCGTAGTGGAATGACTGTCTCACATAACACTACATTGTCAATGCCACATCATGTTACTCACCAAGCTCGTCTATACATGATGTCAACAGTAAATGGTATTATTATGAGGGTCTGGCAGTTCAACAACTTTCTTAGTGATTACAAGCAGCCAGCCACAGTTGGGTTACCATCAGTACAAAAGTAACAAAATATCACTGCAATTTTTTAGCATTATTGACAACACCAAGGCACAGCTACCCATACTCAAATTGTTCCTACGCTAAATGGATAATGAATTAATGAATTTTCCATTTCACAGGAGACAGTGGGTATCCTCTGGAGCCATTCCTGATGACCCCAGTTGTACACCCGACAACACTTGGGGAGGAACCCTACAACCAAGTCATCGAAGGACAAGATGCATTGTTGAGCGGACGTTTGGGATCCTCAAGTCAAGGTTCAGGTGCCTTCACGAGTCAGGAGGAAGTTTGCAGTACGACCCCGAGAAGACAATGAAGGTGCGACTTCTTGCATGCTCCTGCACAACTACTGTGTGGATCGTCGCATTCCCTATGTTGGTGATCTTGTGCAAGAAGAAGAAGTACCAGTTCAGCCTGTGAGAGACAACAGACAGGTTCCTGGTCAAGTTGTCAGGCAGGAAATTATTAGAAACTTCTTTTCCTGGTATAGGTAGGCATATATGTAGACCTTGCAGTTATTAATAGATTGCTTTCATATGTAAATGTGCAGAACTCACAGTTGGAGCATAAGAATAAAACAAGAAACCATAATGACCACATGCTCATCTTTCTTGATCTGAATTTATATTAATTATTATTAATATCTAATTAATATCAGCTTACCTGCAGATTGCGTATGGTGCACCGGTGGCCAGTGGTCAGCGTGTGTACGATCAGAGGACTGTACTCCCATTGCAAGACGCTGAGAGAATTCAGCCATGGACACTTGGTGGAGGGTTACCAACATGCTGCCCAGATCTTCAGTCAACCTTAACTTCTGCATCTTTGATCAAGAGAGGCACCAGGGGCTAACACTTCCTCACCACACATTCTCATCACCTAGTTTGATACCCTAATTGTCCCTCTCACATACCTTATACATTTCAGCACTCTGTACTCTTGACTTGCTTATCATCCTCTTCAACTCTTTAATTGTTGGCCATTTCTCTGCTTCATATAACATAACTAACCTCACATATGCACAGTAGCCATTTAACTTGTTCCTTAACCATGTGTTTCAGAATGTGTGTACGTGGTGATCCATAGGACTCGTTTCCCACCGCAAGACGCTGAGAGTTTCAGCCATGGACATGTGGTGGAGGGTTACCAACATGCTGCCCAGCAGATCTTCGGTCAACCTAACTTCAGCGTCTTCAGTCAGAGGTTCACCACCTCCACCACACAGTCTCATCACCTAGTTTGGTACCCTACTTGTCCATCTCACATACCCCCTGTATCTCAGCATTCTGCACTCTTGCCCAGTGATTGCGGATATTGATTAGTGATGAACCAGGTTGGCGAAGAATGTTTATGGAGAATGGGAAGGTGCTCATTGCTGGTAAAACTAAAACCCATTTCAATGAAATAACATTCTTATGAAACACATCAGTGAGGTATTCAATTTACCTTCAAAGTCACAACAACCACTTAATCATATTAAAATCATATTACTGACATGTGTTATTATCTTACTGTGTTTATTACTGTAATTATTTATCCTATGTACTGTAATGACTGTTGTGCTAACTGAAGCTGTACTGTTCATACCACAGGTTAATCAAATTAAAAGCATATGGATCACTGCGTAATGTGTGATTACTTTTTCTATAATTTTTATTTCTTTTTCCATACAAGAAAGTAACATACCTTCTTGTATAATTGCTTGCTGGAATGCGTACACTTGTCCATAAAGGCCATTTTGAATCTATTTAGAAACACAAAAAACTTTTAAAAATATTCCTTTTTACTGTCAATGAACAATGTTACATACAAACAAAAATAAAAGGTGTAAAATTGCTCAAAGAGCAAGCGTATATATACGTACTAAACACTTCCCTAAGAGGTACGTATATATATATATATATATATATATATATATATATATATATATATATATATATATATATATGTATATATATATATATATATATATATATATATATATATATATATATATATATATATATATATATATATATATATATATATATATATATATACTAAACACTGTACGGGTTAAGCAAAGGAAGCAGCTAGAGGGCAAGGGCACAAAAAATAAAACCAAATACAAATCACTGCTCCAATAAAGAGTTAAGAGGAGAGGACAATTTGTGGGTGTCCTGATCAATATTCTCCTCTTGAAATAGTGTGTTGTAGGCAGGGGGAAAAACAGATGAAGGAAGATTGCTCCAGAGTTTACCAGTGTAAGGGCTGAAAGAGTGAAAATGCTACTGGTTAACTATTGCATAAGGTTATTTCGACAATAAGGGATGAGCTCCCACCAGGGGATGGCCACAGCAGACAGTTTCCATCTCTCCAGACACTCCCTTGCTTTCTCAAAGTTTCAGGACCTTTCACCCTCTCCCTAACGTACTCTTGCACCCTATCTCCATTTCACTGGAATTTTCTCTAACATTCCTCCCTCTCACTCACATATCATAGACTCTTACTCTCCTCACTTCGCTCCATGTGACCAAACCACTTTAAAGTCTGCCTTCACTTCTTCCCCTCATCCCCATGACCTATTCAAAACGCTCATACACTTGCATTACTCATTGCAGCCATTCTAGTCACACTACAAGCACTTCTCAAAAACTCCTTTCCACTGCCTGCATTCTAGACCTATTGACTTTCATGTTTCACTAGCATATGTGAGGTTGGTACTATTACTGTATTTCTCAAATCCTCTTTACCTCCATGCTCAAACTTCTGCCATTCATGATACGTCCCAAAGACTCTACCACCTTCTTCCTTGCAATGCCCTTTCTCTTGTCTCTCCCTCCATACCCCAATGCTTGCACATAACTAATCCAAGGTATTTACACTCATCATTCAAAATTATTTTGCATTTATTTTCACATAAAATAATCATTCTCTACCTCAGTGCCTTATCCCACCCATGAAACCAAATTAAATACATATTTGTACCTTTAGTTGCACATATGAGTCTGGTATGAGATGAAACAGGGCAAATAACATCAGTACCAAAGGTCTTTACTAAATATCACAGTTGAGATGAACGAATAGACCCAAAACAGGGTTTGCATACAATGTATACAAAACCTACATCAATATGCACATTAAATAGCATCCTGTTTGAACAGTGTCCAGTAGCAGTGGCACAACACAAGTAACTGTGCCATGCATAGTTCTGACAATAGTATGCATGATAAAAGACTACCACAGCCTATCACAGGAGTTGCAGATATCACATGCAAATGTAACACAATATATTGACTAGGTGACATGAATGACACATATGTATATCACAGTGATTCCCAATATCCCACATACATAATGCATAAATATATTCAATGGCTATTTGTGTTTGTGACATGAACGACACACATGGATATCACAGTGATTATTCAAAGCTTTTGACTTCACATTATAAAAATATAACAGTTCTCTTACTTATCCACATTATAAAAATATAACTGTTCTCTCACTTATCCTACCTGTGAAACATAAGTAAATACATATTTGTACCTTTACTTGCGAGCAATTAACATCAGCACCAAAGTTCTATACTCCATAACACAATATATTGACTAGGTGACATGAATGACACATATGTATATCACAGTGATTCCCAATATCACACATACATAATGCATAAATATATTCAATGGCTATTTGTGTTTGTGACATGAACGACACACATGTATATCACAGTGATTATTCCAAAGCTTTTGACTTCACATTATAAAAATATAACCGTTCTCTTACTTATCCACATTATAAAAATATAACTGTTCCTCCTTCAAGGTGTAGGAGTTCTGAAACTTTGCTCGTCACCCGTCACTGATGGTGGGCTCGCCCAATGTGAAGGCATCAGGAAAGTCCACCGCACAGTTGGGTCTTTGGCTGAATCAGGGATAAATCCCCTGGCTACCCAGAGTACGTCAATGGACCGTATTGGCTATCCGGCAGTGACTCGGAGACAGGTACTTTTTTGACTTAACTCAGTTCCTCTTTTCTATTTTGGAAAAAAATAATAATGGCTGTCGTTTGGAGCCTTATGTCCAAACGTAGTACCTGCTGATAGAAAAAAATGCATTTATGCTTTGCTGGTAAGGTTTTAAGGTTTGCGTCTGTGTGTGGTGTGTGACCACTGAGGGGCGAATGTGACGCAGGCCACAGTCTCTGAGCAGCCCAAACAGGCAAAACACAGCAGGAGGTTTCGTATTTTTTGCCCAGCAGCTTAAAATGATTGAACTTGCTGTTGAATAATTGCTAGTTGAAGTACCTGTAGCTATTTTGACCTCTGGCCTTAAGATAAAGAGATTTACAGACATCCTCTCCAGCGAGAGGGCGTCTGTAAACACTATCTTAAGACCAGAATCAAAACAATATTGACAGCAAGTTAAATCATTTTTAAGCTACTGAAACAAAATAAAGCCTGGGCAAAAAATATACGAAACCTCCCAAGCTGTATTTCCATTTAAACCGCTCAGGCTGCAGCTGCACCAGCAAAGAGTAAATCTTTTTCTACCAGCAGAGTACCATTAACTCAAACGACAGCCAGTATTATTTTTTCTGAAACTAAAAAAGAACAGTTAAGTCAAGCTGTACTATCTCAGTCTCAAAGACCTCAAGTTGTCAAACATGAGAGTCTCTGCAGGCAGAGTGCTACAGATAAACATGCACATTACTGTGGCAGTTTACCTGCAGCACATATAGCAACTGCAATCTCTGAACCAGCGCGAGCAGTGCTTGCTCCAGCCTGTCAGTCATCCTCTCCACCGAAGTGTGGAGTGTCTTCTACACTTCAAACATCTGCTCCAGTAGGTTAATGTCCTGTGCAGGATGTTGTGCAGTTCTCCGGTGGCTGGCTGGGCGGGTGGGAGTGTGGCTGGCTGGGCGGGTGGGAGTGTGGCTGGCTGGGCGGGTGGGAGTGTGGTTGGCTGGGCGGGCATAGGGGTGGTGGGTCGTTGAGGCCTGGGCCTTGATGCCTGTCTTGGGGTGCCATAAATGCCACATATAAATGGTCATTAAGGGCCGCAGGCATATCCACTGGTATAACCTCGGTGGTGGGCTGCACCTGGCTCCACTCCTCTTCCTCCTCCTCCTCCTCTACAGGTGTTGCAGCATCCTGGTATTCTGTAAGGAAATCACAACATATAAATTCTATACAGCTGTATTATTAAACAATTGCTAAGTTCCTACACCCTCCAGGAGCCTTGAGAATCTATGCCTCCTAGTGCCTAGATACTAAATATCATAAATTAAATTAACATTTACTGTAGAATTAAGACTAAAATATATAACAAGTATTAGGTCTATTTCAAATGGGGCTTGGAAGGGCTTGGAAGGGCTGGGTGTGGCATGATGTTGGGGCTTGGAAGGGCAGGGTGTGGCAGGGTGTTGGGGCTTGGAAGGGCAGGGTGTGGCAGGGTGTTGGGGCTTGGAAGGGCAGGGTGTTGGGGCTTGGAAGGGCAGGGTGTGGCAGGGTGTTGGGGCTTGGAAGGGCAGGGTGTGGCATCTGACTCCGACCAATATTTCATTAGTTTTCTACATTATGGCTAGTCTGTACGAACTAGGGGAAATACTTACTGTTTGCGTCTTCTTGAGGATGGGCCAAGTGAGGCGCGGATGACTGGTGTGAGGAGTGGTCGGGCTCTACGAGGTCAGGTGTTGCCACTGAAACAGTCGGTGGAAGAATGGAAGGAAGTAGGGAAGCGTAGCAAGTGGTCTGGCTAGACGGCCCCGCACCAAATGCCCAAGTTTCCATCGTTTGTTTACAAACACCTTCCTCGATCCTGATTGGCTGTCTTCTTTGTTTCAGTGATTTCCATTGGTTGCAATCACATCAGCTGGTGAGCTGCCGGCCCTCTACCGCCTCACTCATGAACCATAGGGCTAACCCTTAGCACCCCGCTGCGACCGCGCTGTGCATCGCTGCGGAGGACGGTCCTAGCGGGGAGCTAACTTGCGACGCGACCCGTGACTTACAACCGTCTCCGGGGATAAGTTACCACCCCTTTGAGCATCCGCTGGGCTCTGGATGTGTAGAATGAACACGTTGGAATACAACTCTGTCAAGTCTCGTGGTATTTATACAAAATATTTGTTATTGTCTTAAAAACGAAACAATCTCAACGCTATATGACCTTATTGGATTAACCAATTATCTAATTAAATTCATTTAAAGGTAGTAAATAGCTGACATATGAGAGGAAGCGAGAAGTGTTGAGAGTGTGTGGCAAGGTGCGGTGCGGGGCTGACCCGCACCTCTAACCCCACAATCCGCCAGTTCCTCCTGGATTGACTATAGTAGAAAACGTATAGTGAAAACCGTATAGAAAAAGGACCGATAGTGGAGGCGAGTGACCGGGGACAGAGAGAGACAAGAAGAAACAAGGGTAAAGGAGAGAGATAGGAAGGACTTGGATGTCTGAGCAAGTAAAGGGAAGCATAATATATATATATATATATATATATATATATATATATATATATATATATATATATATATATATATATATATATATATATATATATAGAACGATTGCGAGAGAGAGAGAGAGAAAAATTGAATAACATAAAAGCGCCTGGACACAAAATGAAGGCGAAATGAGACTGAGCGAGGTCGAGAGAGAAAATGTTGCCCAGATAAAGTTAAGTAAGCAGAGAGGAGAGGAGAGGGAGGAGAGGGAGAGGGAGAGGGAGGAAGGGTTAAGTGAGGGAATGGACGAGGTGTGAGGACAGGATAGGGGAGACACGGACGCCGGTTGACAGGAAGGAAGGATAAGAGAGAGAGAGACTGACAGACAGACAGACAGACAGACACACACAAACAGATTGATAAACAGACAGACAGACACACAAACAGATTGATAAACAGACAGACAGACAGACTGACAGACATATTAAGACAGACATATCAAGACACCTCTCCACCCTAAATTGACCTCGCTTTTGGCTGCTCTTTGCTGTTGTCTGTTGTGGGAGCGGCGAGTAGCGGGCTTTTTTTGTACTCTTTTTGTTGCCCTTGAGCCGTATCCTTTGATGTAAAAAAAAAAAAAAAAAAAAAAAAAAATACATTCGAAATTTTGTCCGTATAAAAACATAACTACTACAAACTTAGAATAAAGGTGTCTGCTACGCGTTGTATAAACCTCCTCGTCATCGCCCCTGTGGCACCTCATTAGTGGGTACATTCTGCGTCTAAACTGTCTCCATGCTAATCTTGGGTTCATTCTGCGCCTGTATGTCAAAATATTGGGAACACTGCGTCTAAACTGTCTCTATGGCATTCTTGGGTACATTCTGCGCCTGTATGTCAAAATATTGGGAACACTGCGTCTAAACTGTCTCCATGGCATTCTTGGGTACATTCTGCGCCTGTATGTCAAAATATTGGGAACACTGCGTCTAAACTGTCTCTATGGCATTCTTGGGTACATTCTGCGCCTGTATGTCAAAATATTGGGAACACTCTGCGTCTAAACTGTCTCCATGGCATTCTTGGGTACATTCTGCATCAGTATTCTTCTCACCCTTATCTAAACATCGCCTCCGGGCCGCAGGGAACTGAACAGCCGAACGGGAAATATTCATTGGTGGTCGTCTGTTCCAATTAGGAGTGAGGGCGAGGTGACTTCTGGCCTGAGCTCTCATTGTTGATCTTCCATGAGAATTGAAGGGAGAGGGGTAGGAAGGTCTTCAGTGCCTGTCAGAGCATCATCATCCCTTCACCAGGCACGCTACACAGGGACGCGGCGAGCCAGCCAACAGAACGTAAAGTATTTTCCAAAGAGTGTGGCTACGAGAGTCCACCCGATAGTACCGTATGTAGTGCCGTGTGAAGACTTAGAACCCGCGTGCAGACTCCTTTACTCAATAACAAACATGGGATGCGATGAACCAGGCATTAGAACGCAGGCACTAAAAACATTCAAAACCGGCTCACTCACCTCTCATTACCCCATCCTCCTCCTCGTACTCCTCTTTCTGCCTTTTTTTTGTTATTTTTTTGTTTATGTTTTCTTATTTTCTTTCGACGTTCTTCCTTCCTCCTCATCCTTTTCCTCCTCCTCCTCTTCTTCTTCTTTCTATCTTTTCTATCACTTTTTTTATGTCTTTTTGTTTGCCTTTTTTTTTTTTTTCGACGGTCTTCCTTCCTCCTCCTCGTCTTCTTCTTTCTTTCTTTCTAGCACTTCTTTTTGTTTGTCTTTTCTCCTTTCTTTTATCAAGCATTCCAGGCGATATGTACTGCTGCGTGGGATCTACAGCCAGAGTATTGACTCCTCACACAAGAGCGAGGCCGGTGGAGGTCTGGACGAGGTGCTGGTGATGTGACAGACGCCTTGACGAGCGGCGGAAAATAGCTCCAACCACTCGTATCGGCGACCCCTGCCTGACCTTCGCTGGGAATGCGTCTTGGAGGCAAATCGGCGCCTCCGCTCAATAGACGATTTTCCGAGAAGCCTCAAAGCGACGACGGACAAATGTGAAAAGCAAATGTAAAGTGTAAGAGAAAAATAAAGACAGGAATGATGAATGGAAAACATAAAAGGCATCGAAGCAACAACGAACAGATATGAAAAGCAGAAATAAAAGTGTAACAGAAATATATAGTTAACAAATGATACATGACAAAATAAAAGAATCATGACTACGAGGAACAGGTATGAAAAACAAATATAAGAGAAGCAAACAAAGGAATTATTCACTAACACAAACAATATATGAAAAACAAAAGCAACACATCTAACACAAGCACATATGAGAAGCAAATTTTACAAGAGGAAAAAAAAATAAAGGAGTTAACAATAGACACAAAACAAATGACAAAACAGAAGAATCATGGCTACGACGAACAGGTGCGAAAAACAAATATATAAGTGTAGCAGACAGAGAATTAATTACATACACAACAACACCAAAGACAACACACACTCCCAGGGTCCGACGCCAGGCAATAACAAACACATGCAGTTATCAATTAAGTAAGACCAGTATTAAAAGACGCTTCCGCCTCTCACATCAACTATTTCCAAAGGCCGAAAAGGAGACTGATCGAGTTCTAATGACTGTTTCGTCACGTTCATGGTACAGAAGCCTTGTCAAACTACCAGACTCACAAAACTACCTCTGGAAATGCCCACACACACCCCTTCGACAGCTTATCCAAATGTGTGTGCTTGGACGCCGCAATGTTTAAGAATATGCCACTACGACTAAGGTCCAACGCCAGCCAGGGTCGTGCGTGCTCACTCAAGGTAGGAGGAGGCGACGCTTTGACACCCAAGCCGAGCACAGCCACAGCCTCTCCTCCTGTTCTAAGACGCCTCACAACACTCTAATCGTCAACCTTCTCTTTCATCCTCTCTCGCTGCACGGAAGCGAGGTGGCAGGAAGGAAAGGAATTAAAGGGGTAGGTGGAGGGAGGAAAGGGAGGTTAGGAAGGAGTGTAAGTGGAGGGAAGAAAACCAAGAGAAGGCAGGAGGAGGGTCGAGCTCAAGAAGGAAGGTAAGGAAGGAGTGGGTGCGACGCGCTAGTGGTTAAAGTTTGCAAGACTTTGTGACGCTCCTCGGACGTGTGCCGCGGCGGGACGGGGAAAACTAATTACGGTGTGTGTGTGTGTGTGTGTGTGTGTGTGTGTGTGTGTTTGACCCTACTTCTCTTTTACTCTCACATTCCAGCTTTCCCTCTTTTCTTTCTTCCTATTCCTTCTTTTCTCGCTCTTCCTTTCTTCTGTGTGTGTGTGCGGGAGAGAGAGACAGAGACAGACTTCGACATACAGGGAGAGAGAGAGAAAGAGAGTCAGGAGGTGAAGGTCTCCACGAACATTGCACTCGCTTGCTTGAAAACACATTAAAAATTCCTTTCCTTCCAGCGCGGCGACAACGAAGAGAGACCGGTCAACAAGGCGGTGAAAAAAAAGAAAAATAAATAAATAAACGAGAGGACAAACGGACACTACAAACATTTAGACCCAATGCAAAACAATTAAACTTCACCTTCCCATAAAAAAACTTGTATCAACTGGAGAGACAGACAGATAGACAGAGACAAAGACAGACTTATTTTTCTCCCTTTAGCTGATTCCTTTGACCCCTCTTTCGGCCACTCCTCTGAACGCTTTTCTATAGGAGCAGTGACTAGCGGGCTTTTATTCATTATTGTTTCCTTTTTTTTGCCCTTGAGGTGTTTCCTTTGCTGTAATGAAAAAATGGCGGTGTAATAAAAATAGAAATAGATAAATAAATGTAAATAACAGAGGCTGCACTTTCAACACCTAACACTGCACTGACTACACGCAAACCAGTAAAGCTTCCTCACCTTGACCCAGAAAAAAAATAAACGAAAATAAAACAACACTAAAAGTCGGGATTCTGAGCGTATACAGGTTAACGTATGAGTCTTAAAATAAATAAATAGATAAATAAAAATAATAAATATAAACTCGAGGGAAAAGACGAATACTTCCAAACACTTAACAGCAAATGCAATACAATTAAACTTTATACAGAGACAAGTCTGCATTCTGGTCGTGTACAATGTAACGCTTCTGTAACCAAGTCTTGAAATAGCCAGAAAAAAAGTTAATCCCCTCCGCGGAGGACAGCGGCGCGGCGGCGGTGAATAACCCAGCAGTCGGGGGGTGGAGGGCAGAATGGGGCAGGGAGGGCAAGCGGAGAAAGGGAGGAGGAGAGGAGGGAGCAGCTGGGAGAGGAGGCGAGGGAGGAGGGGGTGAGCTTCACACGGGAAGATCAAATCACTATTACATAAAGGATGAGATAGTCAGCGGTCGTCTATTAACAAGGCGACCCACGACCTCGCCTGACCCCACCCCGCCCCGCCAGGACCAGCAACCCAGCCCACAGCACATGATAGCCACACACACACACACACACACACACACACACACACACACACACGATGGTGGCAATCAGACCGCCTACCGTAACAGGCGTGAGCCATTGTGCTTAATTTTGCCAGTCCATCCTCCACACGTAATGGCTATATCAGAGGCCTTCACCAAGCACTAAAAACAAACAAAACTTCACCTTCATTTTTTTTTTTACAACAAAGGAGAGCAACTCAAGGGCACACACAAAAAGAAAACAATAATAAAAAAAGCCGCTACTCGCTGCTCTCAAAAAGAATTAAAGAGGTGGTCAAAAGAAAGATCAACTTCAGGAGGAGAGGTGTCCTGATACCCTCCTCTTGAAGGAGTTCAAATCGTGAGCAGGAGAATACAGATGAAGTGTTCAGAGTTTACCAGCGTGAGGATGAAAGAGTGAAGATACTGGTTAACTCTTGCATAAGGATTTGGACGGTGTAAGCATGAGTAGAAAGTCGTGTGCAGCGAGGCCGCGGGAGAGGGGAGGCATGCAGTTAGCAAGTTCAGAAGAGCAGTCAGCGTGGAAATATCGATAGAAGATGAAGAGGCAACATCGCGGCGGAATTTAAGAGGTGAAGGCTATCAGTAGGAGGAGAGAGTTGATGAGACGAAGAGCCTTAGCCTCCACTCTGTCCAGAAGAGCTGTGGTGGAGCCCCCACGTGAAGCATACTCCATACGAGGGCGGACAAAGGCCCTGTATATGGATAGCAACTGCGCGGGGAGAAGAAATGGCGGAGACGATACAGAATAGATTTCAGTAATGAATATGGAATAATATTACGAATATTTGGAATAAAATATGAAGCTTAACACTCTTTAGAGCTCAGTAAATTCAAGCTTAACGTTCTTTCCTATTCGACCTTTGTAATTCTGCAGCAACTTCAGCATTCCGAGCCAAAGAAACCTAAAGAGTACCGTTCGTCCCCCGGCGTGAAGGGACCAATCGTGGCCGCGGCGATCATCAATAACAAGGCGCCACCGGTAACGCGTCCCTTTAACACAGGCGCGTGAAAGCATAATTATCCTGATGACACCAATTACTTACGACGAGACAGAGTGAACGGACTTAATGCGGCAACAGATAATCGGGTTGATTCGGCGCCAATATCCCTCCAACGACCCCCATCACCCTACCACCCACACACCGTACCCTACCCACCCCATCCATCCTCAACGCCCTCCCATCACCCTACCACCCCACACCCCGTACCTACCACCCCATCCATCCTCCAACGACCCCCCATCACCCTATCCACCCACACACCAATACCTACCACCCCATCCATCCCTCCAACGCCCACCTCCATCACCCTATACCCCACCACACCATGCCACCCCATCCATCCCACTCAACGCCCACCTCCCATCACCCTACCAACCCACCACCACCGTACCTACCCATCCATCCATCCCTCAACGCCCCCTATCACCTACCACAAACCCACACCGTTATACAATCGTCCATCAACCTATCACCCTGGAAATATAAATACCACCCCATCAAATCCCTCCAACGCCCCTATCACCTGCGGCCACACCGTACCACCACTTACCTCCGTCCTCAACGCCCCTATCTTTCTAGAACCCACACACCGTACCTGCCATCCATCATCCATCCTCAACACCACCCATCACCCTGCAAACCCACACCGTACCTACGCATCCATCCTCCACTCCAACCACCCATCACCCTACCACCCCCACATACCGTACACCTACCACATCCATCCATCCTCCAACGACCCCCATGCCCCTCACCCCACGTGCCTACCATCCATCCATCCCTCCAACGACCCTCGGTCCTCCCTACCCATACATACCATTACCTACCCATCCCATCCATCCTCAACATTACCACCCCATCACCCTACAACCCACACACCATTACCCACCCATCCATCCCTCCAACGCCCCCGCCCCCCATCCCTTCCCCACCCCACACCGTACCTGCCATCCCATCCATCCCTCAACGCCCCTTCCCCCATCACCCTACCAACCCACACACCACGGCCTTCCATCCATCCACTCCAACGCCCCTTTATACCCTACCAACCCACACCGTACCTACCCATTCATCCCTCCCTCCAACATTCCCCATCACCCTGCCAGCCCACCACCAACACCTGCCATCTCATCCATCCCTTAACGACCCCCATCACCTTACCAGCCCCACACACCGTACCTACCCATGCCATCCATCCTCAACGCCGCCCCCATCACCCTAACCCTACCTTTCACCATCCCATCCATCCTCAACGCCCTCACCATCACCTACTGCCCACACACCGTGCCTGCCATCCATCCCTTAATCAACAGACCGTCCCATCACCCTACCGACCCACACCGTACCTACCACACCCATCCATCCTCCAACGCCCCCATCACCCTACCCACCCACACACCGTACCTACCTCCATCCATCCCTCCAACACCCCCCCATCACCTACCCACACACCATGCCTACCCTCCATCCATCACTCCAACGCCCCCATCACCTACCCACACCATGCCTACCTCTCCATCCATCCCTCCTTGCCCCCCATCACCCTACCCCACACACCGTACCATCCATCCATCCTCCAGCACCCCCCATCACCCTACCACCCACACACCGTACCTACCATCCATCCATCCCTCCAGCACCCCCCCCAATCAAAAAAAAAATGACACTGAAAAGGATGCTCGCTTGGCCCTCATGACAACCTAAGCAACCATCAGTTGTTGTAAAGGAAAAGCCTCTTATAATCTGTATTGGAAAAGCAACCACATATTACCACTGATTGATAAGAAAAACTAAGTATAATTATAAGATGGTAATATTGTCTTGTAATTAATATCAATTGTATATTGTTTTGCCTCATAAACTGAAAAAGAACAGATTACGCTTTTCAATAGCATATCCACTAAGGTGTTTCGTCGTATCACGAAAGGAGGTAGTGGCTGTCTTCTATTGATCTTCTTGCCCTCAATACCATTTAGTCGACATAGCATCTCGCCATCACCATTCGGCGCGTATTTTCCAACGCAGCATTAAGCCAATACAGCCAGGCTTCGCGTGCGAGCCAATAGCCAGCCGACAACCTTCCGCTGTAACTATGCCCTGAACGGAGTAACTTGGCCGCTGATTGGACCGTGAGGCCAAACACCTACGCAACCATTGCCGTCAGCTGATGGGGAAAAGTACAGCCCACTAGCGTGACGACAGTAAAGACTTCCCTGGCAGCAGCCTTGCTTGCCTTTTGCGATGGCGACATGCACGCACATACACGGGCGACACACACACACACACACACACACACACACACACACACACACAGGCTCAGAAAATCGCGAGTCTTATAGATATGAACGAAAAATAAATTGACACACACACACACACACACACACACACACACACACACACACACACACACACACACACACACACACACACACACACACACAGAGACTCTCTCTCTCTCTCTCTCTCTCTCTCTCTCTCTCTCTCTCTCTCTCTCTCTCTCTCTCTCTCTCTCTCTCTCTCTCTCTCTCTCTCTCTCTCTCTCTCTCTCTCTCTCTTCATTCACACCCGACCTCTCCTGAGAGAGAGGTCGTGACCTCACCGCTGCGCCCCACAACATCGCTTGCCCTGTGTTTTCGTCGTGCTCTTGGGCGTTTGTGTGTTCTCGCTTGTGGACCTTGTGTGTTGCCTGTGATTTCCCGACACGTGTTTGGTGTGTGTTCGCTTGTGGTTTCTGCCTGTGGTTGCCTCTGTGATTTGTGTTTCCGGTGTTTTTGCGTGTGATCTGGCTGTCTCCGGGTGTTCTGCGTGGGTTTCAGAGTGATTCAAGTGTGTTGTGTTTCCGGTGTTTTTGCGTGTGATCTGGCTGTTTCCGGGTGTTCTGCGTGGGTTTCAGAGTGATTCAAGTGTGTTGTGTTTCCGGTGTTTTTGCGTGTGATCTGGCTGTTTCCGGTTGTTCTGCGTGGGTTTCATAGTGATTCAAGTGTGTTTCAAGTGATTCAAGTGTGTTGTGTTTCCGGTGTTTTGCGTGTGATCTGGCTGTTTCCGGGTGTTCTGCGTGGGTTTCAGAGTGATTCAAGTGTGTTGTGTTTCCGGTGTTTTTGCGTGTGCTCTGTGTGTTTCGGTGTGTTCTGCGTGGGTTTCAGAGTGATTCAAGTGTGTTGTGTTTCCGGTGTTTTTGCGTGTGATCTGGCTGTTTCCGGGTGTTCTGCGTGGGTTTCAGAGTGATTCAAGTGTGTTGTGTTTCCGGTGTTTTGCGTGTGATCTGGCTGTTTCAGTGTTCTGCGTGGGTTTCAGAGTGAGTGTTTCTTGATTCAAGTGTGTTGTGTTTCCGGTGTTTTTGCGTGTGATCTGGCTGTTTCGGGTGTTCTGCGTGGGTTTCAGAGTGATTCAAGTGTGTTGTGTTTCCGGTGTTTTGCGTGTGATCTGGCTGTTTCCGGGTGTTCTGCGTGGGTTTCAAGTGATTCAAGTGTGTTGTGTTTCCGGTGTTTTGCGTGTGATCTGGCTGTTTTCAGTGTCGAGTGTGCGTTTCAGTTTAGTGTGCTGTTGTTTCCAGTGTTTTTTGCAGTGACTTTTACGTGTGATTTGGATGTTTATAGTGCTCTGCGTGGGTTTCAGAGTGTTTTGGGTGTGCTTGACTTTGTGTTCCAGTGTCTCACGCGTGATTTGGGTGTGTCGACAACCCACCTTTGAATTCCCTGAGTTCAATCTGCTCCTCCTCATTACACCCTCTTTAAATCCCTAGAGGATTAACACTTCCTACACCCCTTTCCCTCACCTCACCTAAGCCCCCCCCCTCGCTCACCTCACATCCCTTTGCTCCTCCTCATCCCCTAGAGGATTAGCCCTTCCTACTCCTCCCTCACCTCCACATATTTCTAAGCCCTTCCCCCTCCTCACCTTACCTCACATCCTGTTACCCATCCTTTCACCCACCTTACCTCGCCTCTTTCTTAACCTTTCTTGTTCTCACACCTCACTCACCTCACATCCCTTCCTACTCCTCCTCTCCACTTACCTCCTTTCCCAAACTCCCTCACTCATCTCACCTATTTCCTAACCCTCCTTGATCTCACACACCTCACTCCGCCTCCCTTTCCCCTCTTTACTCACCTCCACATCCCTTCCTACTCCTCCTCTCTCCCACCTCACCTATGTCCTCACCCTCCTTGATCTCACACACCTCCCTCACCGCCTCTCTTTCCCCCTCTTTACTCACCTCACATCTCTTCCTACTCCTCCTCTCTCCCACCTCACCTATTTCCTAACCCTCCTTGATCTCACACCTCACTCACCGCCTCCCTTTCCCCTCTTTACTCACCTCACATCCCTTCCCTACTCCTCCTCTCTCCCACCTCACCTATTTCCCTCCTCCTTGATCTCACACACCTCTCTTTCCCCTCTTTACTCACCTCACATCCCTTCTCCTCCTCTCTCTCACTTTTCCTCCATTACTAAACTACCTCTCACACCTCACCCCTTTCCTAATCCCCTTCACTCTGTGTTTTATCTCTTTCATTTCAGCTAAGATGGCGCCTAAAGTGCAGTACTTGTAACGGTAGCTTCTCAGCTCACTTTTTACAGGGCGTTCTGCTGTCTGTCGACTGTGTCTGTCAGGCAGCATCTCGAGACAAGACTGCAGGAGCAGGAAGAGAAGATGGAAGAAGGCCAGAATAAAATAATGACTTTCTCTCGCAGGCGGCATCTCGAGACAAGACTGCAGGGTGAAGAAGATGGAAGCAGGTCAGATAAAATAATAGAGCTTTCTCCTTTTCTTGCCTCTTGCAGGAATTCATCTGAGCTAACGTTGCTGTGGTGCAAACCCTTCTCAACCGCCCCTTGCCTCAGCGGTACCGTCATTTCAGCCGGACAGCACCACGCAACGGGAGGATGCTAGTGGCACCGACCATGATGGCTTCACCGTCGTGAATGGAGGAGCCAAGCCAGCCAGATGGCGATTTATCCTGTTCATTGCTTCAACAGGTTTGCCATTCCTGGAGGGGAGGAGGACGAAACGGAGAGCCTGCCCAACTTCCTGGTGGGTGACTTCATGATTCGCCAGCAGGTCGTTGAAGTTCTGCAGCAGAGTTCCTCGTCGAAGACGGAACTATTGCTATCCTGGTGCTGCAGTCGACGATATAACTGCTGCCTGAGAATCTCCCCAGGCTACTAATGATTCTATTTTGTTATTCACACAGGTGGTTTGACGTCACCACGACCGGACAGGAACTCCTGGAAGTACCGTAAGCTCATCAGCAGTATAGACTAAATCCCCTAACATTTTGATTTCAGGAGGTTCTACGGACTTGGGCGGAGAGCGACTTTCAGTAAGGCCTTCAGCCCTAAACAACCGCTTACAGACTCTTTGGCAAGAACGACGTGGAGTTCCCTAAACGCATGGGACCAATTTCTATAGACAAAATGATCTCTTTCTGGGGACAGTTGCACCTTTCTCCCATCAGGGCAGCCAGACTCAGGCTCCTCAACGAAGCAGTGCGTCATCAAGGAACAAAAAAAGCAATTCACATACGTCCTCCACCCCGACCGTGGAAATAAACGCCGTGCATCACAGCAAACCCGTAACCGTGATCCCGCAGTACCACCACCTCTATTACCAAGCCTCTAGATAACTTAAAAATCATGGTTTCAATGCGCGCCCTAGAAACAAATTTGATGAACTGAGATGTCTTTGCTTTAACAGAAAATTTTGACATAATTGCTTTATAACCGAAACGTTATCAACACCACAAAATATTGATTTAAGTTCCGAATACAACATAGATGGCTACAGACTCTTCAGCAAGATCATTAGCAAACCACCGTAGAGGCGGTGGCGTCGCCCGCTTTATGTCAAAAGCTATTTGCAACCCACTGACAAAACACCGGGAAACAGTAACGAACATTGTGCGTGCGAGTAAACATTGCAAAAGTCAACTTAAATATATCTGTCACCTACAGACCTCCCGGGCAATCACTCGATGACGACCTTAAGAATGTACAGCGTCTTAGGCAGTCCTTAATAACAGCGACTCACTGATATTGAGGAGACTTTAACCTCCCCATATCGACTGGGCGACACTGTCAGTACCAGAAGGCGAATCCACACTTAGAAGATAGTCAAAGATTTCTAGAAAGATTATCTAAGCCAAATGGTTTCTGAGCCAGCTCGACAAAATATTATACTCGACCTTGTTATAACAACCCAAGATAACCTAGTCAGTAGTGTCACATTGGGAGAACACCTCGGTTCTTGCGATCATAAATTAGTGCGCGTCGACATTAAAGCTCAATCATCAGTGACTGAAAATAAAGTAAAGGTGCCCAATTTCAAAAGAGCTAACTTCGTAGAAATCCGACAAAAACTAACAGAAATACAACTATCAGATGACGGCAACGTAGAGGAAGCCTGGCTAAGCCTTAAAATCACTTACTCACTCAGCAGAACACATTCGTCCCCTTGTGCGAGAAGCGAATTAACACTAATAAAGCCCACCGTGGTTTAATAGCGAAATTAAACAATCAGTCAATGAGAGAAAATTGTTTTACAGGTTAAAGAAAGAACAAAGCACGCCCGAAAACATTAGACTTTATAATGATGCCAGGCGACGAGTAAAAAGACTAGTAGGTCAGGCAAAGCGTAGATACGAAGAAAATATTGCAGCCAACTGTAAAAATAATCCGAAATCTTTCTTCAGTTACATAAACAACAGAAAGGCGATCAAAAGTGGTATTGGACCTTTAACAAACAGCGACGGTGCACTAGTGACTGACAGCCAACACATTGCAAACCTCTTAAACAATTACTTTTCCTCGGTGTTTAATACTAACAGTCTTCCTCTCGCTACCACCAACACCAGTACTATTGTAAATCTCGAGCATGCATTGCCTAATTTTGAAATAACAACCGATGAAGTCCTTAAAGCTCTCCATTCACTTAAAACAAATAAAAGTCCTGGACCTGACAAAGTATATCCAACTCTGCTGAAAGAAACAAAGAGCGAAATACTCTCCTCCCTCACAACCGTATTCAATATGTCCTTGCGACAAGGCATCGTCCCTTCAGATTGGAAAAAGGCTAACGTGACACCGATTTTCAAGAAAGGAGACAAAAAGTACCAGGTAATTACAGGCCCATTAGTCTAACTTCGGTTGTAGGTAAGCTACTTGAGGGCATAATTAGAGACAAAATTGTGAATTACCTTGAAAGCCACTCATTGATTGGGGACTCACAACATGGCTTCGAAACAAAAGATCCTGCCTATCAAACCTATTAACCTTTTATAACGACCTCTTCACTGTTTATGACGTAACCAAATCACTGGACGTAGTCTATCTTGATTTCAGAAAGCGTTTGATAAAGTCCGCATCATAAATTACTTTACAAATTCAAGCAAATAGGTATTGACGGTCAAGTAAACCAATGGATCGCGAATTGGTTGAGCAACAGACAACAAAGAGTAGTGATCGACGGATTTAACTCAGAGTGGGCGCCTGTCACTAGTGGCGTACCTCAGGGCTCAGTCCTTGGCCCAGTGCTCTTCATTATTTACATCAACGACGTGGATGTTGGACTCAATAACCGCATTAGTAAATTTGCAGACGACACAAAGATTGGCAACTCGGTTCTCACTGACGAAGACAGGCAAAGCCTCCAAGAGGATTTGCATAAAATTTCAACGGTCGGATAGATGGGAGATGCCCTTTAACGTAGACAAGTGCCAGGTCCTTCAAGTTGGAACGAGGAATAAGAAGTTCGAATACGAAATGCGCGGCGTTAAACTCAAAAGCGTTCAATGCGTCAAAGACTTGGGGTCAAAATCGCGTCAAACCTCAAATTCTCACAGCAATGCATCGATGCAGCAAATAAAGCGAACAGAATGTTGGGCTTCATTAAAAGAAACTTTGTATTCAAGAATAAAGATGTAATAATCCCGCTCTACAACAGTTTAGTCAGACCCCACTTGGAATATGCGGTACAGTTTGGTCTCCCCACCATGCAAAGGATATTGCTAAATTAGAAGGTGTTCAGCGTCGGGCAACGAAAATGATCCCTTCCTTGCGCAACAAATCCTACGAAGAAAGGCTTTCTACCCTTAACATGTTCTCTCTTGAAACGTCGCCTCCGAGGAAAACTGATCGAATGTTTTAAAATACTTAATGGTTTCACGAATGTAGACAGATCAACATTGTTTATGATCGATGACACTTTGCGCACGAGGAACAATGGCGTAAAACTCAGATGTAGAAGACAAGTAAATTCAGACTGCACCAAATTTTCTTCACCAACGTTGTAGTGCGAGAATGGAATAAGCTTCCACCGTCAGTGGTCCAGTGTAACACGATTGACTCCTTCAAAAATAAGCTCGACCGTCACTTCCTTCAACTTAATATCAACTAGAGTAGAAATGCAACGTTTTGGAGTCTTCTGATTAATGTAAAATCACTTAGGTTTAAGGACAGACCACCAAGTCTGGACCATGGGGTCTAATGGTCTGATTTTCTATGTAAATCAATCTAAATCTCTCACTCTCTCTCTCTCTCTCTCTCTCTCTCTCTCTCTCTCTCTCTCTCTCTCTCTCTCTCTCTCTCTCTCTCTCTCTCTCTCTCTCTCTCTCTCTCTCTCTCTCTCTCTCTCTCTCTCAAGATTTACCTCCCTCCGCCAACTCCTTTAAAACTTCCCGAAGCTCTCAACGCCCAGATCCAAATACTGAAGAAGACCAATGAGGCTTCCCCTGATTCCCTGATGATCACTTTTCCCTCCTCCTCTTCCTCCAAATGAGAGGGAAAAAGAGAGAGAGACGGATGAGAGGAGGTAGGGATTGAGAGAGAAAGAAAGAAAAAGAAAGATAAAGAAGGAAAGAAAAAGACTGAGAAAAGGAAAGAAAAAAAGGAAACAAGGGGAAAGGAATCACAGGAGTAAAGGGTGAGTGAAAGGAAGAGAGAAAGAGAAAGAGAAAAAGAAAGAAAAAGAAGGATTAAGAAAAGGAAAGAAAAAAGGAAACAAGGGGAGAGGAATCACAGGAGTTAAGGATGAGTGAAAGGAAGAAAGAAAAATAAATAAAAAATAAAAAAAAGAAAGTCAGACGGACAGACAAATGAGACGATTTTAACCCAATCATTTGACGTCTTAATATTTCACTTATATTTTTCCCTATGAGAGTATTTGCTATGGTCTTAACTAACCTAACCTAACCTAACCTAACCGAAAAAAAATAAGTTAAGAAAAAAAATGAAAAGAATTGAATTGAAGAGAAAGGAGAGGGAAGAGAAAAAAAGGGGAAGGGAAGGAAAGAAAATTATAATGGTAGTGGAAGTTGTGTATGTGTGTGACCATTGGTAGGGTGACGATGGTTTTAGTAGTTGTTATGGCGGTGGTGATGGTGGTGCTAATTCCATGATGTAGTTGGTTTAAGGAGAAAGAGAAAGGAAAGAGAAATAAATTAAAGGCATCCAGAATCCGTTTCCATATAACATTACCGGTGATGGTAACTCTGCCGTGCATTGCTTCAGAACTTTCTCTATTAACGCAACCATTATCGTCATTGTCATTAGTGTTAGTATCATCATCATCACTGACTTCCTCTAATTAGCTAATGCGGCGGCCTTAATTAATCGGAATAATATCATCCGTCCGTCACAGTCACATGCATCAGTAATTAAAATAATGTTGGAACTTTTTAACTATATACTGAATTTTTTTATTTTTTTTTTACTTATTTATTTTATTATTTCTATATTTATTATTTTTATTTATTCTTCCTCACTCTTCTTTCCTTTTGTAGATTTTATTTTTATTTTGTTTATTTATTTATTTATTTTCATTATTTATTTCTATTTTTTGTTTTATTATATTTTTTTTTCTATTTTAATTTGATTTATTTTATCTTTTATTTATTTCCTTTATTTATTTTTCCTCGCTTTTGTTTGCTTTTATATCGTTTTCACTTGGAAGACTTTTTGGTATAATCTTATTTCATGCCATTCGATTTGTACACCTTCAGCTCTCTCTCTCTCTCTCTCTCTCTCTCTCTCTCTCTCTCTCTCTCTCTCTCTCTCACACACAAACGCACATCCCCTCCCCCCACACACACACACACACACGCACACACACTCCCAGAAATACGACAACGGGAAGACCAAACCATAAAAAGTGAAGGAAAAAAGAAAGAAAAAAGAGAAACAGATGGAGATGAAGCCATAAAGTTTACCATGATGAATCGACGCACCTGTTAAAGAGATAAGCGGAGAGAGAGAAAAGGCAGGAGATGGACGCGGAAGGGAACGGATAAGGGAAAGAAAACTGTTATCTATATGTCGAAGGAAAGACCACTGATAAATGTACAAAGAAGAGTAAATGAAAAAGAGGGATAAATATGTGAAAGGAGAAAGAAAATGACAGATAGACAGAGACAGACAGAAAGATAGATAGACAGAAAGATAGATAAATAGGGAAAGAAACAGTGAACCAGAGAGAGAGAGAGAGAGAGAGAGAGAGAGAGAGAGAGAGAGAGAGAGAGAGAGAGAGAGAGAGAGAGAGAAAGTGCAAAAATACTACCAGCTTTAAAAGAAAAATATGGGCCGGAGGAAATATAATCGGCGACTGGTAAAAATAAATGCTTTCATCGGGAGCCGCCATTACGGAAAAGGGAGATAAAAGAGGCGGAACAGAAAAGGGCGGAACAGGGCACCACCTCCACCCATGACATCCCTTTTTTCAGTAAGACATATTAAAGAAAAATGGAAGAACAAATAAAGAAAATAAAAAAATATATACAACCATTAACTCTGTAAGAAATTGAAGACAGAAAAAACTATATCACAACAATATGGAACAGAAGAAAAAAGAAAACTGAACAAAACTAAAAGACACAACAACGCCAATCAACAATCAACAATCACGAATCAAGAATCAAGAGTAAGTCATAAGTGGGAGCCGTTACAAAGGCAATCCCACGCCCACTACTGGACTGGACACAGGAACACATACAAGGCCATAAAAACATTAGAAGGAAAAGGAATTGAAAACGAAAATATAGGGAATAAGAAAAGGAAAAGGGAAAATTTAGAGAAAGGAAAATAATAATGATGAAATACTATAGAGATGAATACACCATCACCACCTATGACTTCCTTTTTCAATGAGACATATTAGAGAAAAATTAAAGAAAAAATAAAGAAAATATAAGAAAATATGCATAGGAACATATACAAGGTCATGAAAACATTAGAAGGAAAATGAACTGAAAACGAAAATAAAGGGAAAAGGGAAAATTAAGAGAAAAGAAAATAATAATGATGAAAAACTATAGAGAAGAATACACCATTTTAAGGATGCAAAGAAACTAGAAGGGGACGGAAATAACGTAAGCTTGTAAAAAGTAAAGGGAAAGTAAAAGGAAATTGAAGAGGAAAATAAAGAAAAGGAAACTAATAGGAAAAGGAAAATAAATGCTGAGAAAATACACAGGACACAAAATTAAGGACACTAGAATAGGCGGACATAACGTAACCTGTAAAAAAAAAAAAAAATATGAAAGAAAAAACAGGAAAAGAAAATTAAGAAATATAAAAGAAATTGCGAAACAAGTAACGAAGAAACAAAAAAAGTGAGAAGGAAAAACGAAAAACGGTCAGAAAAAAAACAGGAAAAAAAACAGAAAAAGAGACGAAAAACACAGAAAACAGGAAAAAACAAAAACAGGAAAAAAACAAAAAACAGTAAAACTAAAGACAGAAAATTAACGAAACAAAAAAGACACGAAAAAACAGGAAAAGCAAAAAATAAAAAAAAATGAAAAAAAAACTGAAAAAACGAAAAAAACACGAACCGAAGAAACCGAAAAAATAATATAGAGAAACCCGAAAAAGCGAAGCGAAAAACAAAATAATAAAAAAAACATGAAAAAACAAAATAAAAACAAACACAATAAACACGAGCAACAGACGTACAAGATAATCCAATTTATTAACCCCAAAAAAACACCTTCCGGGAAAGTTACAAAAAAAACAAAGAACGATGAAAACGAAATGTAAATAAGATTATCATGGCCAACGGAAGAGGAGGAGGAGGAGGAAGAGTATGAAACAAAAACTATATTAATAAAAGAAATAACGAAGAATAAAATAACCAGAAACAAGAACACGAATAGGAAAGAGGAGGAGGAGGAGGAGGAGGAGGAGGAGGAGGAGGAGGAGGAAGAAGAGTATGAAACAAAAACTAAATGAATAAAAGAAAATAACGAAGAATAAAATAACCAGAAACGAGAACACGAATAGGAAACAGGAGGAGGAGGAGGAGGAGGAGGAGGAGGAGGAGGAGGAGGAGGAGAACGATGAGGAGGAGGAGGAGGAGGAGGAGAATAGGGCTACAGCAAGAGCAGAGGGAGGAAGAAGGGGAAGGAGAATAAGGAGGAGGAGGAAGAGGAGGGTTAGCAGAAGGAAAAAGAAGAGAAGGAGGAGAAGGAAAAGGAGGAGGAGGAGGAGGAGGAGGAGGAGGAGGAGGAGGAAGAAGCGCAAGGAAGCAGAGGAGCAGCGGCCGCCAGCACAAGAGTACCTTAACGGTGGAGGACACGCGAATATTTATCTCTCTTCTTCCTCTCGCATCATCATTTACTCAAACTCATCGCGATTCCCACGTTCCTGATCCTTCTCACGGCCACGTCACATACCTTGCAACGCGCCGCCAGCATCGCCGCGCGGCACAAACCACGCACGCCATCACTCTGCTCACCTTTTGGGTCGTATTATAAAACATTTCGTCGCCCAAGAACACATATTTGACAAGGCTTTCGTAGGAGTTGTGGGCATTTCCAGGAGTAGATTTATGACCCTAGTGGTAGTTTGACCCTTCTGCACCATGAACCTGAAGAAACATAGCTGATGTGAGAAGCGAAAGTGTTTTATAATACCGACCTTTTATGTCCATCGCTCAGACCCAGACGCCTCCCGCTGCTGAGAACGCGATGACATGAACGAGCGCACTCCCATTAAGGCACCGGACGCGGATATTAAGCAAATGATGAAAGAAAACCATTCCAGCGTGATAAAAGAGATAATGCGAGGCTATGAAGCATTACCAACCCAGCAGCATGGACTGTTCACGCACTCCCAGCATCCCTAGCGAGTGTGTGAGGTGAGCGGAAGCGACGGTCCAACACTCCGCCCCACCGCTCAGTATTACAAACCCTTTACCATTAGCGATCAGCGGCGGGCATTGAAAAACACTGCCCGCCGCTGATGCCGACAGACCAAAGAGTGCAGAAAATAAAAGAAGAAATGAAAGTGAAAGAAAAAGAGAAATGAAAGTGAAGTGCAGAAAGAATATGTAATTAGAACCCACTGCGAATACGTAACTCTTTCCCGATCATCTTTATCACGAGTCGGTGTGAGCTTCAAAAGGCCGAAATTGTGTTCCTGCATGTGGTTATAGATGTTGATATACACTGACTGGAATGGCGAGGAATACTTAATGCTGGTGTGAATATTATTTGTGTGTGTTTGTTCTCTCTCTCTCTCTCTCTCTCTCTCTCTCTCTCTCTCTCTCTCTCTCTCTCTCTCTCTCTCTCTCTCTCTCTCTCTCTCTCTCTCTCTCTCTCTCTCTCTCTCTCTCTCTCTCTCTCTCTCTCTCTCTCTCTCTCTCTCTAAATCAAACTATACAATCCAAAACAATCTACAATGGTCAGGTTTTCTACTCAGCAACTGATACTAAAGAGATTGTCTGCAAAGTTCTTCAAATGTATTCCCTTCAATATGAATCCCAAACACTATACAAGAAATGCAGTGTTTAATACAGTCTTCAGTTTGGTCTCTAACATTTGGTCTTGAAGCTGACAAACCCGTAACATCGAACTGTGAAACTGCTTCAAAGAAAATCACCTCGACAGCAGCAGTATAGTCGAGGCGTGACGAGCCTGGCGGTGGCGGCGCGGCGGGCGTGTAAGGGGACCACTCGCCGCGTCCCCGAGAGAGGCGGAGGAGGGAGGAAAGAAGGAAGGAGTCCTCGGCGCTATATTTACCGAAGGCAGGCCGGTGAAAAGTGTGATGGGAGGGAGGGGGAAGTCTGCTGCAGGAGGCGATGGCGGCGGTGGCAGGTAATCGATAAAAGATATGAAGGACAGCTCGGCTCTCCCTCCCTTGGGCCTTGGCAGTCACCAGGCAGAGGAGTGGCGCTAACGGCCGTCTTCCGATGAACCAGTTGGCAAGACGGTCTTAATCCTACTGCTGGCTTGAGGGAGTGCTTTGTTGGCGCTAAAATTAATGCTACCAACCTCTAATGAACCAGTAGCCTAGACGGTCTTAATCCTATTGCTGCCTTGAGTGCTTTGTCGGCGGTAAGATTAATGCTACCAACCTCTAATGAACTAGTAGCCTAGACGGTCTTAGTCCTATTGCCTTTAGTGAGTATTTTGTTGACGGTAAGATTATCCCAGCCTCTGAGGAACTATTTAAACATATCAGCGACTCAGTTCCCCCGTTTGAAAAGCCTCCCGTAGAAGTTGCTGGGATTTTCATGGACTGTTTTGTGATGCTGGTGATAGTTTTACACGGCTTCTGGGTCTTGAACGGATAAAACACCCATGGACACCCGGTTAATCTTCTCTGTGGCCTTAGGAAATAGTCATAATGGGTGCCCAAAACGTTTTAGAATATGGACGATAATCCTACTACATTAAGTGAGTGCTTTGTCGGCCATAAAATTAACACAATCTCTCAATGCTGAAGAAGCCACCCATCGTAGAAGTCTAAACGAGTCCTAATCTTCCTATCGTGTCGGCTGGAAGATTAAACAATGATATAACTGTCCTGTCGGTACTACAAGCAAGCCATCCTAGTCGCCAAAACATGTTATAATCTTCCTATCGCATTGGCAATAAGATTAAAGCAATGAAATAACTGTCCAGTCGCTGGTACGAGTAAGCTAGCCATTCTAGTACCCTAACAGTGTCCTAATCTTCCTATCGCACTGAAGATTAAGCAGTGATTGGAGTGCAAATTTCAGGCTTGATTCTTGTTTCATACCCAACAATTACAGGGAGTGGTAATCAATGCACCGCGCGGGGAAGGGAAGCAGGGAGGGAAGCGAGGCCCGGCGAGGCTCAGGCAGACCAAGGCAACAACAGCAGCGGCCAGGGTTAGGACTCGGCGTCTGAGAGTGGTATTAGGGTGAACTAGATCAGTGTGCCAGTTAGTACGCACACAATACACACAATAATGAAAAACAGTACATTGCAAAGTTGAGTATAAGTTTACAGACTGAAATAATGGAAAATAAAACATAATAACGAAATATATTTAAACGAAATTTCAACTTTTCAGTGTTGTTGTTGTTATTGTTGTTATTTTCCTTACGAGTGCAAAACTGTGTGTTGTTGTTGTTGTTGCTGTTTTACGAGTATAAACTGTGGCGGGGGATTTGTTTTGTTTTCCTTACAAATATACACGGCAGTGGTGATGTTTTTTTACGTACGAATATAAACTGTGGTGCTGCTATTGTTTTTCTTTACGGGAACAGACTGTGGTATTACTTTTTCCTTACGAGTACAAACAGAGAAGGATCGGAAATATTGGCGGACAAATAAAAACAACTTTTATGCTCCGGGAATCGAAGAGATGAAGGAGTCGAACCCTAGATCTCAAATATATAACATAAGCGAAAAAAGACAAATATACATACGAATACTTATTCTAACAAACATACGCTTAGCTATTTTAACAAACATATGCTTATCTATTCTAACAAACATACGCTTAGCTATTTTAACAAACATATGCTTATCTATTCTAACAAACATACGCTTAGCTATTCTAACAAACATATGCTTAGCTATTCTAACAAACACACGCTTAGCTATTCTAACAAACATACGCTTAGCTATTCTAACAAACATACGCTTAGCTATTCTAACAAACACACGCTTAGCTATTCTAACAAACACACGCTTAGCTATTCTAACAAACATACGCTTAGCTATTCTAACAAACACACGCTTAGCTATTCTAACAAACACACGCTTAGCTATTCTAACAAACACACGCTTAGCTATTCTAACAAACACACGCTTAGCTATTCTAACAAACATACGCTTAGCTATTCTAACAAACACACGCTTAGCTATTCTAACAAACATACGCTTAGCAATTCTAACAAACACACGCTTAGCTATTCTAACAAACATACGCTTTGCTATTCTAACAAACATACGCTTAGCTATTCTAACAAACACACGCTTAGCTATTCTAACAAACACACGCTTAGCTATTCTAACAAACATACGCTTAGCTATTCTAACAAACATACGCTTAGCTATTCTAACAAACATACGCTTAGCTATTCTAACAAACATACGCTTAGCTATTCTAACAAACACACACAAAAATCTCTTACTTCCTCATCTTCTTACGTCCTCTCCTCCTCTCCCTTTCCCTATCTTATCATCTCTTCCTACTGTCCTGCTCTATTTTCCTCTTTCCCTTCCTGCATCTTTCCCTCTTTAAGCATATGGCCTTGTCGTTGAGTATGAGGACGAGCACTTCAAGCTTTCCTTTGCTTCCTATTCCTTCCTTTCCTACTTCTTCCTTCTCTTCTCAGTGTTCTTTTCCTTATCTCTTCCTTGTCTCCTTCCTTTTCTCTTTTCCTACTCCTTCACTACGATCTATATATGCAATTAGATTTTGCCCTTCACTGACAGACGAAGAACACGCACTTACAGCTTTCCTTTCCTTCAATCCGTCACCAGCGCACTGATCCATCGCTTCCTGTGTTGCATCCCATTGGCGGTGACTCACTCCCTTCCCTCAGGACTGGGAACACACACTCCTCGATCCTCCTTTGCGTCCTTTCACGGCCATAAAGCAGAGTCTTCAGAAATGTGTTAGGGTGAGGTGGGGAGGGGAGGAGAGAGAGAGAGAGAGAGAGAGAGAGAGAGAGAGAGAGAGAGAGAGAGAGAGAGAGAGAGAGAAAATTGATATATAGATACGTAGATACAGGTTAACAGAGACAGACAAATAAACACACACACACACACACACACACACACACACACACACACACACACACACACACACACACACACACACACACACACACACACACACACACACACTCAAACACAGAGACCCACACCAACACATTAACTCATACGATATATATTACACCATTTCTGTCACGTGCACCAGAATACCATATGAAGGCCAAGAAAGTCGATCAAAATTGCATGAAAGCGTAAAGGAGGAGGATGAGATAAGAACATAAGAACATAAGAACGCAGGAGTCTACAAGAGGCCGGTAGGCCTGTACGAGGCACCTCCTTTGACCCTAAGCTCCCGTGTATCTAACCCCACCTAATATCGCTGTCCATGAATTTATCTAGTCTATTTTTGAATGTGACAATTGTATTGGCACTCACCACATGAATGCTAAGCCTATTCCACTCATCCACCACCCTGTTAGTAAACCAATTTTTGCCTATGTCCCTGTTGAATCTGAATTTATCCAGTTTAAACCCATTACTTCGTGTCCTACCCGGTTCTCTTACCAACAAAACCTTATGAATGTCTCCCTTATTAAAGCCCTTCATCCATTTATAAACCTCGATTATGTCTCCACGTACCCTTCGCCTTTCTAGAGAATGCAAGTTTAACTGTTTGAGTCTTCCCTCGTATGGCAAGTTTCTCAACCTCTGAATCATCTTAGTCATCCTCCTCTGCACCGATTCTAACATTTTGATATCCATTCTATAGTAAGGTGACCAGAACTGAACCGCATAGTCAAGATGAGGTCTAACTAATGCTAAATATAGTTTGAGGAAGACTTCGGGGCTTCTGTTGCTTACGCTCCTTGAAATAAATCCCAGTACCCTATTAGCTCGATTTCTAGCTTGAATGCATTGTGCCCTTGGACGGAGATCAGAGCTCACTAAGACCCCTAAATCCCTCTCGCACCCAGACCTACTTATGAGAGTGCCATTTAAGCAATAGTTATGTGAGGGGTTGTTCCTACCTACACTCAGAATACTGCACTTCCCTACACTGAACTCCATCTGCCATTTATCCGCCCAGTCATACAATCTGTTGAGTTCACCTTGGAGAATACTAGCGTCCTGATCCGACTCAATTACTCTACCGATCTTGGTATCATCTGCAAATTTACTAACATCACTACTAATTCCTGTATCTAAGTCATTGATATAAATAATAAACAAAAGTGGACCTAATACCGAACCTTGTGGGACCCCACTCGTAACACATCCCCAGTCAGATCTTTTACCATTGATTTGCACTCTTTGCTTCCTATTGCTAAGCCACGCCTTGACCCAGTTCAAAACTTTACCCTCTACTCTGTGAGCCTGTAATTTAAGCAACAGTCGTTGGTGAGGAACTTTGTCAAACGCTTTACTAAAATCAAGATGTGGGAGGGACCGAGGCTATAGCTAACGATCGAGGGTCTAGCGAGAAACCGGCAGGAGAGAGACGGACCTACGCTCACCTCAGACCCTTCAGAGCCCAACACGAGTCGACGAAGGAGTGGCCAGAAATCCCAGTCTCCCCATTCTGGCCTCTGTGGCGTAGCATTCTTACACTAGGGGATGAGGACTTAGCGAACGATCGAGGGTCAACACGAGAAAATGGCTGGAGAGAGACGGACATACGCTCACATATAGACCCTTCAGAGCCCAACACGAGTCGAGGTCCGAGTAGCCACAAATGCCCGTCTCTCTACCACGGTTCTTGTAGCGTAGCATTCTTGCACTAGGGGTGAGGCTATAGCTAACGATCGAGGGTCGACGCGAGAAACCGGATGGAGAGAGACGGACCTACGCTCACCTACAGACCCTTCAGAGCCCAACACGAGTCGACGAAGGTTTAGCCAGAAATGCCCCGTCTCCCCACCGCTGTCCCTGTGGCGTAGCATTCTTGCACTATGTTTTGCTGCTTGAATATTTAGTGGCGCAGGGAGTGGATACGTATTATATGAAAGGTGTGTGTGAAGAGAGAGAGAGAGAGAGAGAGAAAGGGGAGTGTGTGTGTGTGTGTATGTGTGTCAGAAATTACCGAAGTAGAGCCATAACTGAATTATCTTTCTTAATAACCGCTGTCCTGTGCATGTCTGAGGGAAATACACACACACACACACACAAACACCTTCTCTCTCTCTCTCTCTCTCTCTCTCTCTCTCTCTCTCTCTCCACCCCCCCCACCCCCAATATCTGACACACTTCCGATTCCCACGAAAATTCTCACATTTCTTTCCCTTCGTCCTATAATGCCCCTCCCCTTCCCTTCCCTTCACTTCACTTCACTTCACTTCACTTCACTTCACTTCACTTCACTTCACTTCACTTCACTTCACTTCACTTCTCTTCCCTTCACTTCACTTCCTTCCTTCCCTTCCTTCTCTTTCCTTCTCTTCCTTCCTTCCTTCTTCCTTCCCTTCCTTCCTTCCTTCCTTCACTTCTCTTTCCTTCTCTTCCCTTCCCTTCCCATTCCTTCCCTTCCCTTCCCTTTTTTTCCCTTCCCTTCTCCTTCCCCTTCCCCTTCCCTTCACTTCACTTCCCTTCTCTTTCTTTGACATTGCCTCTTCTCCCTTCCCTGTTTTCCTGTCCCTTCTTTATAAATTTCTTCTCTCCTCCTCCTCCTCCTCCACCTCCACACCCTCGCCATAGACCGATAGGTCTTCTGGTGTCTGTTCTTCCTATGTATTCCAATGTATTCCTCCTCCTCTCTGCATCCGTTACCCTCCTCTTCTCTTCTCTTCTCTCCCCTTCCCTTCCCTTCTCTTCCTTTCACAACTCCTCCTACTTCTTCACTGTCTGCCTTCCCTCTCCTTATATACTTTTTTTTCTCTTCTCCTCTTCCTCTCTGCTTCTGTTCCCTTCCCCTTCGTCCCTTCCTTTTTCAACGCCACCTGTCTGCCTCTTCAGTGTCTGTCTGTTCCCTCCTTACTATATATCCTTGTCCTCTTCTGCTCCTCTTTTCTGATAGTTTCTTTTTCCTATTCCTCTCCCTTCCCCTCTCCTCCCCTCTTACTCTTGGCTAGTTCCCCTCCCTCTCTCTTCTAATACTACCTATCCACTGCATTTGTGCTCCTCCTCTTCCTCCTATTCAGCCTTTCTTCCTCCTCTTCCTCCTTCTTGCTATCGTTCCCTCTCTCCTCCTCATCCTCCTGCTCTTCCTATCCCTCCCTTTCTAATACGACCTCACTCCTGGTTCCATTACTCTTCCTCCTGTTCCTTCTATCCCTTACTCCCTCTTCCTGCTGTTCATCCTTCCGCTCTCTCATCTACTTATCTACTTCACTACCTACTTCTCTATCTACTTCTGGTTCCCTTACTCCTCCTCCTCCTCCTCCTCCTCCTCTTCGTGTTTGTCTCCCCTGTACTAGCTTGACCCTACCTCACCCAACTCCACCTGTCAACTAACTGCCACACCCGCCCTCAGCTAACACGTGGAACAGCACCCTCGCCGCCGCCTCGCCTGACCGCCTGTCATTCGCGAGCAACGTTGAGGCCGCGGAAGTACTGGCTCGTGTTAGGGGGAAGGGAGTGAGCGAGGGTGAGGGCTTGCCTTTGTTTTGCTTGCTTGCTGACTGACTGACTGG
>NC_066528.1:2010785-2160785 GCF_024679095.1 Eriocheir sinensis | reverse complement strand
GAGAGAGCAGGAGGGAGCAGGCAGGGAGGAAGGTCGGCCCACTAATGAATAGCAACAATGCGAAAAAAAAAAAAAGGAAAGTCGCGACAAAAGAATTTCCCAAGAACGCAACACGGCGAGTATAAATGAGAAGGAAATTAAGTTTAAAGAAAAGGAAACAGGCCAAGAAAAAAACTACATTAACACACACACACACACACACACACACACACACACACACACACACACACACACACACACACACGCAAGAAAGGAATAATGGAAGGGCGAAAAAAGGAAGAGAAAAAAGTAAAGAAAAAAAAAGACATCACGGAAGACAATAGGAGAGAGAGAAGGAGCCATCACACACACACACACACACACGCACACACACACGCTCTCCCCTCCCCGTGCACCGACCTGGTGGCTCGCGGCTGTCCTCGGCCCCACCTGCTGCCTCGTCCCCCCAACGCAAGGAAATCGAGAAATTCCTGCGAAGCGGCACCAAGAAATAGATTCACAACGTTAAGTAATTTAGTACATAATAACTCACAATTCCAATTCCAATCAATGATTCTACTACTACTACTACTACATCTACTACTACTACTACTACTACTACTACTACTAACTACTATTACTACTACTATCTGCTATTACTACCACTACTACTACTACTACTACTACTACTACTACTACTACTGCTACTACTGCTATTACGTCTACCACCACCACCACTACTACTACTACTACTACTACTACTACTACTACTACTACTACTATTTTTATGGTTACAACAACAACAAATACTACTACTACTACTACTACTACTTCTACTACTACTACTACTACTACTACTACTACTACTACTACTTCTATACCTCTTCTCCTGCTACTACTACAGCAACTACAACTATTACCACTATTACTACTACTACTATTTCTACTACTACTACTACTACTACTACTACTACTACTACTACTATCACTATAACCGCTTCAATATACCACCACCACTACTACTACTACTACTACTACTACTACTACTACTACTATTGCTACTACTACTACTACTACTACTACTACTACTACTATTACTACTACTACTACTACTACTACTACTACTACTACTACTACTACTACTACTACTTCCACTACTACTACTACTACTTCCACTACTACTACTAACGATAATATTCATCCACCAATAGATTATATTTTCCCTTTTGCCTCTATTAACAATGAAGATTTGTTGCATTGTTTTAATGTCAATAATACACAAAATCAAGACCTACATGCTTTCCATCCACTTAGTGTAGAAGATAGAAATTATAATAACGATCTTGATGTAACTCAGTTTTATTTAAGAGCAAGAAATTTAAATTTTTCTAAATCTGAATATATTTATCTGGATAGCTTTCCTTTTTCTACTAATAATAGTGAATTATATTTATTAACACTGAATATTAGATCCATCTCATCGAATTTCCAATACTTTGTAGACACTGTCCTTTCGTGCCAAACTAAATTTGATGTCATAGGATTAACAGAAACCCGCTTAGATGTAGATATTTCTCCACTGTACAGACTACCGGAATATGAAATGTTCACTAATAACAGAAACAGGTTTGGTGGGGGAGTGGCCATTTATATCTCTAGTAAGTACAAATCTTCTGTGATCAATGAATTTTCTAAATTGGAACCTTTTATGGAATGTTTGGGAATCGAAGCAATATGTAATGCTAATACCTATTTATTTCTTTGTATTTACAGACCACCTCAAAGCAGTATAAATAATTTTCACAATTCACTTAATGAAATCTTATCCCTAATTAAAGATAAAAATTACAAGAGGTTTTTGTGTTTGGAGACTTAAACATAGATTTGTTACAATGTAATAATGACAATGTGCAGGATTTAATTAATATAATGTACAGCTATTCTTTATTTCCTCTAACTACCTTGCCTACTCGAGTAACTTCAACTTCATCCACGTTAATTGATCATGTTTGGTCATCTCAGATTGAAAGTAATACTGCCAATTATATATTAAAGACAGATATCAGTGACCACTACCCAGTAATCTCTGTATTTAAATGTGATAAATATCGTCATCCTTCTCCCACTTACGTAACTAAAGAATATTTAATCAGGACTCCTTGAAAAATTTAGTAATAGTCTCTCACAAACTAATTGGAGTGACACATTAAATTGTATATGTGCTAATGAGGCCTACAACTTATTTTACAGTAAATTTAAAACATGTTTTGATAAGTGTTTTCCGGAAAGAAAAATTAAATTTAGTTTTAAAAGGAACGTAGTCCACACATTACTCTAGCTCTTAAGAATAGTATTAGAGAAAACATCGACTTGAAAAACTAGCTCATAAATGGCCTTTAACGTTTAAGGAGCCTTATAGAATATATAGAAATAAATTAACGTCACTTTTAAAATTAGCCAAGAAGAAGTATAACCAAGAGCAGTTACTTAATAGCCAAGGTAATCCAAAACAACACTGAGATCCATTAATACTATTCTTGGTAGATGCACAGGTGCTAAACATACAGTTATTGAATTAAAGCCACATTGTACTGACATTTCTGAAACATTTAATGACCATTTTTTGAAGGCTGGGGGGCTAGATCATGATATAGTAGGGGATGAATATATGACATATTTACACAACTCACCTAATTACTCGGTATACTTATCACCAGCTACACAGATAGAAATTGAAAACTTTCTTAAGACATTAAAAGGTACATCATCTGGTTTTGATGAAATTTCTCCCTTGGTCGTAAGACAAACTGCCAGCATAATTTCCTTGCCATTAACACACATAGTTAACCTCACATTAAAGAAAGGAGTTTTTCCGGACGAACTTAAGAAAGCTAAAATCATTCCATTGTTTAAGTCAGATAATAGAGATGATGTCAATAACTACAGACCTATATCAGTTCTTCCTGTGTTCAGTAAAGTCTTTGAAAAAGTGATATGCACTCGTCTTGTAAATTTCATTGAGAAAAATAATTTATTTTCGAATTGTCAGCATGGTTTTAGACCAGGGCGCTCTACTGAGTCGGCCATATTTCAGTTTACCAATAATGTGTATAAATATCTGGAAAAGAAACATTATTTAGTTGGAATTTTTTTAGATCTTTCTAAGGCTTTTGATTCGCTATGTCATAAAATTATATTAAGTAAACTTAGTAATTTTGGGATTCGGGGAGTTCCTTTAGAATTATTCAAAAATTATTTAACAAATCGATTTCAAGCTGTTTACTGTAATTCTAAATATTCTTCTTTCAAGCCTATCAAAATGGGTGTACCGCAAGGATCTATCCTAGGACCTATACTTTTTCTCATCTATATTAATGATATTGTCAATGCTAGTAATAAATTTAAGTATACCATTTATGCTGACGACACTAATTTACTATTAGATGATAAAAATATAAATAGTTTGCATATAAACATTAATAATGAGCTCAATTCAATTAATATGTGGCTTAAACATAATAAGTTAAGGTTAAATATCACTAAAACAAAATACATTATCTTTCAAAACCGATCAGTCACTACTAACATGCCACCTATAACACTTGAAGGAAAAGTACTTGAACGAGTTTCTTATACTAAGTTTTTGGGCGTTGTCATAGATCAAAATATCAATTGGAAATACCAAATTAATTCTGTTGCAAATAAACTATCTAGGATATGTGGCATACTGTATCGAATAAGAAATAGCCTTACACAAGAAGCACTTATCAGTATTTATTATACACTTTGTTACCCGCATCTCATTTATTGTGTATCTGTGTGGGCGTGTACGTGGCCTTCCTTTCTTAAAAATCTTCAGGTTTCTCAAAATAAGATATTTAGGTGTATGTTTTACATGAACAAGTTTGATTCCACATAACGTATTTTCCACACATAGATTTCTTAATTTTGAAAACATTCATTGTTATTTTCTACTATTATTTATTTATAAAAACCTCGCACTGATGCATGGAACTCATCCTTTTCAAGTTATTAATACAGTGCATAATACGCGCAGGAACAATTCCACAGTTCAGGACAGTTCTTTTCAGAAATAGTATTTTATGCTCAGGACCTCAAGTTTGGAATTCTTTGCCAGTAGAAATAAAAAATCTCCTTAATAGTAATAATTTCTCTCTATTTAAAAAGTCAGTAAAAACACACTTATTTGCAATCCAAAACAATCATGGTTAAAATTATAATTTATTCCTGTAACATGAACACAAATTTACATTATTAAATCTAATCAGTGAATTGCATAGTACTATTGTCCATATTATGTTTATTATTGTTATTATTATTATTATTATTATTATTATTGTTATTATTATTATTATTATTATTATTGTTATTATTATTATTATTGTTGATGATGTTGTAGTTGTTATTATAGTTAACATTTTAGATATAACTATTATAACTTCATCTGGTATTATAGTTAATGTTGTTATTTATTGTATATTTGTATTTAGCTTTATGGTTGGGAGCTATCTGCAACCTTTAGAAAGATAATAATAGTACAATGAAATAAATATACAGTCTGTCGGGAAGCTTCGGCTTGACAGGCTAGATTCGTTGCCAGAATTATAATTATATATATATATGTATATATCAATGTATGTATATTATGGCAATAAACATTACTTACTTACTTACTTACTTACTTACACACACAATCACACACACACACACACACACGCGCGCGCGCGAATATAAATGAAAAAGAGAGAGAATAATAGAATACGAACCGGGGAAGGAAGAGCAAGCCATCGCAAAGAATAGGAGGGGGAAGAGAAGAGGAAGGAGGAGGAGGAGGAGGTTTGAAAATGACAGGTTGTGAGGAAAATGCTCGGGAAAGGAAAGGGTTCAAGTAAGAGATGGGGGGAGAGAGAGAGAGAGAGAGAGAGAGAGAGAGAGAGAGAGCGCGCCATGCAAAGACGCAATATGGTTCGCAAAGTAAAGTCGAG
The DNA here is from genome assembly GCF_024679095.1 of Eriocheir sinensis. Classification (NCBI taxonomy): domain Eukaryota; kingdom Metazoa; phylum Arthropoda; class Malacostraca; order Decapoda; family Varunidae; genus Eriocheir; species Eriocheir sinensis. The sequence goes on along the minus strand of NC_066528.1, from coordinate 2,155,800 downwards.
AATTAGGACAAAGAACAATCTTAGCCCGGAGCCTGAAGAGACATATTCACAAACATTTCGAGGCTTACACACCAACATAAAAACTCAATTCGTCACCTTTTTCGGCCATATGGAATAGTTGACGTGAGTGAGCGGCGGGAGCGTCTGAGAATAGCGCCCTACTAAGTCCATCGCTGTGACCTTTGAGCCTCCGGGGAGATTAGCGCGCCTTAAACGCCCCGGGAGGCAGGGCAGCAAGGGACGTCCGGATTAGCTCGGCTCTCCTCGCCTTTGGTCCCTCTGTGAATGGTTCTCTTTATCAGGCCACACGCACGGGAGGCGGAGCAGCTGTGTGAGTGCCTGTCCGCCGCGGCTGTCTGGGTAAGGTTAGGATAGGTAAGGTTTGCTTTGGTTAGGTTAGGTTAGGTTAGGTTAGGTTAGGTAAGGTAAGGTAAGGTAAGGTAAGGTAAGGTAAGGTAAGGTAAGGTACGGGTATGTTAGTTTAGATTATGTTAGATTAGGTTAGGTAAGGTAAGGAAAGGTAAGGTAACGTAAGGTTAAATTAAGTTAGGATACGTTAGGTAAGATTAGATTAGGCAGGAATAGGTTGGGCAAGGTTAGGTTAGATTAGGTTAGGATAGGTCAGGTAAGGTTAGGTCAAATTAGGTGAGGAAGTTAGGATAACTTAGGTAAGGTTAAGTTTGATTAGGAGAGGCGAGCTTTGTTTTAGTTAGGTCAGGTTAGGTCTGTCCCACGTGGATTCAAAGCCTGGCCCGCACAAAGCCGTAGGTGGACGTGATGGCCGTGGGTGGAGGAGGAAACGAGCGAGCGGACAGTAACTAGATCCGCTGGGAGAACGTGTCTCGCCCGGCGCAGGGATGGCGGGAACACATTTCGTTTCTTCTCTTCTTTTTCTTTCTCTCTTGGCAATTATTTATTTTTACAGTATTGGAAGCAGTTCAAGGGTAAAAAAAATAAAACAATAATGAAAAAAGCCCGCTACTCACTGCTCCTAAAAAGAGTCAAGAGGAGTGGCCGAAAGATAAGTCAATTTCGGGAGGAGAGGTGTCCTGATACCCTCCTCTTGAAACACACCTTTACCGAATTTAGCGAGAATAAACAACTTTGACACATACTTTCTCCCCCTTCCCCTGATACATATATGGATACACGTAACCAATCAAAAGTGTTCAGGATATAACGCAAGGAACAAGTAGTGTGATATGTAGTCCCTTCCTATTCGCTCCCTGTACTGAAATATCTGAATACAAGTTCTCAATAAGAAATGTGTTTAAGATTATAACGTAAGGAGCAATAAATGTGGTATATAGTCCCTCTCCCTTCTCCTCCCTTCCTGTAACCTACATATATGTATACAGGTTCCTAATGAAAAATGTGTTTAAGGTATGACATAATGAATAATAAATGCGATATTCTTTTGTTCCTTCCTCGTCCTTCCTTTCCTCGCCCTTCCTGCTGATAGATGGATAAGGAGATAATAGACAGATCCATTGACCATAAGACCACAAGACGCCCTTCCTAAACACAGCCTCACCTCCCTAGCTACCTACATATCCACACACCTTCCCAATAGGACCACAAGACGCCCTTCCTAAACACAGCCTCACCTCCCTAGCTACCTACATATCCACACACCTTCCCAATAGGACCACAAGACGCCCTTCCTAAACACAGCCTCACCTCCCTAGCTACCTACATATCCACACACCTTCCCAATAGGACCACAAGACGCCCTTCCTAAACACAGCCTCACCTCCCTAGCTACCTACATATCCACACACCTTCCCAATAGGACCACAAGCCGCCCTTCCTAATCACAGCCTCACCTCCCTAGCTACCTACATATCCACACACCTTCCCAATAGGACCACAAGAAGCCCCTCCTCAGCCCCGTCCCTAACATATCCACACCGCCCGTGTGTCTTCCCGTACACAGCCGCGTCTGCCCGCTACCCAGACCCACACCCTGACACCCGACAAGCCAGCCCTCCACAACAACGTATAAAGTGGTCGTTCCTTCACTCCTAGACCACTCCACCTGCACCCCACTAAGCTGAACCACTCGTCCTTCTCTCAGTCAAGCGACCCAACTTATTCATTACATTTCCCGACTAAATATGAAATAAGGAACACCAGTATTTAGAGCGGTCACTTCCTGCACTCCTAGACTACTCCACATTACCTCTCGACCACTCCACATCCACTACAACTACTCCACTACACTATATCTCTCCTCCCTCGGCTTTTGATCAACCTCAGAGACTCCTTCACGCCACGTTCACTACACTCCCAGACTAAATACTGAATAACTAACACCAACTGTCAACGTCTCCTGCCTCTGTACCGCCTGCCTTTGAAAATGTCCTTAAACCATCCTTACCAAAGTCTACAGAACCAATGTGACGGAGATGAGCACCGAGGCCACGCGCAGCTGTAGCATATACCCCAAACTTTACCTTCCCCATCCCTCCTATCAACTGTACAGTCTAGCCCTTCCTAACCTAATACTACCACTACTACCACTACTACAACTACTACTACTACTACTACTACTACCACTACTACCACTACTACTACTACTACAACCACTACCACTACTATACAAGACCTTACAAAACCTCCAAGTTACTGTTCACCATGTCTGCCTAAGGGCCCAACCTCTCCCACCACCACCACCACCACCACTATGAATATTGGACGACAGTGTTCCTCTTATGGTTCCTGCGGCGTGGGGAGGAGCTCGCCCTTGCTCGCCCCTGCTCGCCCTGTCCTGCCATGCGGATAACTGACGTGTGTGAGGGGAGGACGAGAGGGAGGAGAGAGAGAGGGAGAGGAAGGGAAAAGAATGGATGGAGGGTAGGGAAGGAGGAGGAGGAGGAGAGAGAGGGAGGGAAGGAGAAAGAATGGAAGTTGCCGAAGGAGGAAGAGGGAAGGGAAGGAAAGAGAAGGGAAGGGAAGGGAAGGGAAGGGAAGGGAAGAGAGAGAGAGAGAAGAGAAGAAGAGAGAGAGGGAGAGAGAGAGAGAGAGAGAGAGAGAGAGAGAGAGAGAGAGAGAGAGAGAGAGAGAGAGAGAGAGAGAGAGAGAGAGACACACACACACACACACAACCACCATCACTTGAGTCAAACAAAGCGAGGAATGGACACGGGAAATAATGCAGACCTAAGCGCCTCAAACCACGACTCAAACAGCTAAAAATACACACTGAATTAAACAAAAGAAACAGGACGCAACGAATTTTTACTCTTATACCGAAGTCAGATATAGCTTAGAATGGAGACCGACCTATAGACAGACAGACAGACAGACGGAAGGTGACCAGCCCAGAAGTGTTGAAACGAAGGCAACATAAAGAGGAGGAAGAGAGGAGAACCATGCCGAGGCTCAGCTGGTGTTGGTGTCCCCTACGCGGCCCTCAGTGACCATAAAGAAGGCCTCGGAAGGGTGACCGCAGAGGAGGGTTGTGGGTAATGTTAGTTCTGAATATAGGCACCTTGCCTTGGGCAACACTAATCCCGCGGTGTCAGCAGTTTTGACCGCTGGCGCCCCTCAGAGGCTGGCAGTGCCTCAGGGCCAGTTCACCCCGTCTCTGTATCGCGTACGCACGTACTCGTTCTTTCTCTGATACTTTCCATAGAATATACGGACTTTAGTTTATTCAGTGTTTGTCTATCCCATGATTACAAGTGTCGACAAGTACCTGATCAACAATGGTGACCGCAGGATGAATGGCTTGCGTACTGGTGTAAAAGGAAGACGTTGTGGAGGCTGTGAATTATAAGGAGTAGAAGTAGAAGTAGATTTAGTAGTAGTAGTAGTAGTAGTAGTAGTAGTAGTAGTAGTAGTAGTAGTAGTAGTAGTAGTAGGTTGAAGCTCTGTTGTAAAGGAAAGGTTGGCGGGAAGGCTAAATGCATAATAAAGAGTATATATATTATTAAAGTGTACAAGAGAGAATATAATATATAATACATAATAAATAAATAGTATAATGAAGAGTTTAATAAAGAGAAGAGGTTGTGCAATGTGAGTTATTAATCATATGAGAGAGTCAGAAGGAAATCTCTCTCTCTCTCTCTCTCTCTCTCTCTCTCTCTCTCTCTCTCTCTCTCTCTCTCTCTCTCTCTCTCTCTCTATGTTTCCTTCTTTCCTTTTTTTTCTTTCCCTCTTTCTTTTTCTTTCTTTCATTCATTCATTCATTCATTCATTCATTCATTCATTCATTCATTCATTCACTCACTCACTCACTCACTCACTCACTCACTCACTCACTCACTCACTCACTCACTCACTCACTCATTCATTCATTCATTCATTCATTCATTCATTCATTCCTCTCTCTCTCTCTCTCTCTCTCTCTCTCTCTCACTACCGCGTATACCATCACATATATTAGCAAACATTATCTCATTTCCATCCTCCTGGCGTGCCATTTTTCACACACACACACACACACACACACACACACACACACACACACACACACACACACACACACACAGAGGGAGAGAAAGAGAGAGAGAGAGAGAGAGCCACCCAGCAGGTAAAAGTGGCTGCTCACAGGTGGCGAAGAACATGCCCCACACCACTAGTGATGTTAAATACACAGTGAACAAGTGTAAAGGGCTTTTGAAATAATGCACGAGGAAAAGTGACATTTTAAGCCCTAAAAAGTGCACAGAGAAACATATGCTACTCGAACGATCGCATAAAGTGTCGTCGGCGAAATACAAATCTGTTGTGTAACTATAGAATCGTCAGTTTAAATAAAAAAAAAAAGAGAGAGAGAGAGAGAGAGAGAGAGAGAGAGAGAGAGAGAGAGAGAGAGAGAGAGAGAGACGGGGGTGGGTAGGTTAACAGAAGAGAACAGAGAAGAAAAGGAAAGAAAATGTAAAGAAAGGTAAATAAAATAAAAGAAATGCAAAAAAGGGAAAGAAAAGACTCGCATATAGAACGAAATTACAAAGACGAAAGAGAATGAAGAAAAAAGAAGCAAAACACAAGAGGAATAAGAACAAGAACAGGAGTAGAAACAAGAAGAAAGAAGGAAGACGAAAGAAAATAATAAAAAAGGGAAGGGGAAGGGAAGACACGGAGACGAGACAGGAAGTAGGAAAAAGAAACAAGAACAAAAAAAAACATTAGGTAATCCGACTTTACATTAAACAAAAAAAGAGAAAAAAAAAGGAAGTAAGGGACGAAGGGACGGAGTACGAAGGATGTAAGAAGCGTATAATTAAACAAAGGGATTACAGCGAAGAGGGTGCAAAAAACGGCGGGAAAAAGCCGGAGTGAGGGAGATAATTCAGCGCGAGTCACGTAACGCGCCGCGGAGGAAGAAACGAGAGACCTGGAGGACGGGGGAAGAGGAACAGTGATTGGGGCGAAGAGGAGGAGGAGAAGAGGTGAAGAGGAGGCGAAGAGGAGCTGAACAGGAGGAGATGGCGGCGAAGAGGAGGAAGAGGAGAGGTGAAAATGGAGAGGAGGAAGAGAAGGCGAAGAGAAGAACGGCGGAAGAGGAACGGCGAGTGGGCGAAGAGGAGGAGGAGAGGAGAAATACCATTATGTCACAATGAAGAAGAGACAAAAGTTGACGTAGAGAAGATTAAAGAAAGAAGAGTAATAGGATAAACTACGAGATGGAGAGAGGATAACAGGTATGAAGGAAGGAGAGAAGAGAGACAGATAAAGAGTAAAACAAAAAGGAGATTAAACAGCGAGCGGACAAAAGAGTTAGCGTAGAGAAGACTGAAAAAGAAGAGTAATAGGCTAAAGTACGTAATAAAGAGAGGAAGAAAGGGAACGGGAGAGAGAAAGAGTAACAAAGAAAGAAAAGAAGTCTCAACGAAGAAGAAAACTGGCGCAGAGAAGATTGAAGAAGAAAAGTAATGAGACGACGAACAAAAACGAAGGAAGGAAGAAAGAAAAGGAAGAAAATAAGAAAACTAACAACGAGGAGGACAAAAAAATGACTTGGAGATGATTGAAAAGAGAAGAATAACAAGATAAAGTACAAACAGAAGAAAGGAAAGGAAGAAAGAAAAGGAAGAAAATAAGAAAACTAACAACGAGGAGGACAAAAAAATGACTTGGAGATGACTGAAAAGAGAAGAATAACAGGATAAAGTACAAACAGAAGAAAGGAGAGGAAGGAAGGATGGAAGGAGGGAAAGATTGATAGATAGACAGTTGGAGATAGCAAGAGAAAAAAAAAACTCACTGAAGAAGGAAACGAAATAGGCGCAGAGAAGATTAAAAAAAAAAAAGAAGAGTGTACAAAACGATGACAGAAAAGGAGAAGAAAAGAAAACTAACGAAAAAGACAAAAAAAAATGGCTTGGAGATGATTGAAAAAAAAGAGAAATAAGAAGTACAAATTGAAGAAAGAATAGGAAGGAAGGAAGGAAGGAAGGAAGGAAGGAAGGAAGGAAGGAAGGAAGGAAGGAGGGAAGGAAGGAGGGAAGGAAGGAAGGAAGGAAAGAAGGAAGGAAAGAAAGAAGGAAGGAAGGAAGGAAGGAAAGAAGGAAGGAAGGAAAGAAAGAAGGAAGGAAAGAAAGAAGGAAGGAAGGAAGGAAGGAAAGAAGGAAGGAAGGAAGGAAGGAAAGAAAGAAGGAAGGAAAGAAAGAAGGAAGGAAAGAAAGAAGGAAGGAAGGAAGGAAGGAAGGAAGGAAGGAAGGAAGGAAGGAAGGAAGGAAGGAAGGAAGGAAGGAAGGAAAGAAAGGTATATAAACAGACTCCAAAAATAAGTCTCAAAAAGAGGAAAGAGAAAGGGGAAAAAAGTTGGTGAAGAGATGATTGAAAAAGAAGACTAACAGGATAAAGTACACAATGAAGGTCGGATGACAGACACAAAGGAAGACATCTGAGGCTGGCGTCCCTAATCCTACTGCAAGGGGACGGGATTCCACCTTATAAGTCACACGGCCACAGAGGAGGTCGCGGCTGAAGGGGATTAAGGAAGGAAGCCATTATCCATCCATCCCACGCCGACCATCCCTCTCCCTCCCTCTTCCTGCACTCTCCTATGACACTGTTGCCTCTACCTCTCTGTCTACCTTCCACAAGCTTTGAATTTTCCTTTATCAATACGTAGCTTTTCGTCAACTGTTTTCCCTTTTCCCATCTTACTCTTTTCTCTAACTTTCTTTCTCTTTCTGTACACTCTTCTATGACACTGTTGCCTCTACCACTCTTTCTACCTTCCATAAGCTTTGAATTTTCCTTTATCAATTCGCAGCTTCTCGTCAATTGCTTTCCTTTTTCTCATCTTATTCTTTTCTCTAACTTTCTTTCTCTTTCTGTACACTCTTCTATGACACTGTTGCCTCTACCTCTCTGTCTACCTACCATTAGCTTTGAATTTTCCTTTATCAATACGTAGCTTCTCGTCAACTGCTTTCCCTTTTCCCATCTTACTCTTTTCTCTAACTTTCTTTCTCTTTCTGTACACTCTTCTATAACACTGTTGCCTCTACCTCTCTGTCTACCTTCCATTAGCTTTGAATTTTCCTTTATCAATACGTAGCTTCTCGTCAACTGCTTTCCCTTTTCCCATCTTACTCTTTTCTCTAACTTTCTTTCTCTTTCTACACTCTCCTATCACACTGCTGCCTCCTCTATGTCTGTTAACCTTTCCCTCTATAGTCTCGCTTTACTGTTTGAATTTGTAGGTTTTCGTTAACTGTTTTCTATTCACTTTTCTTACTCTTTTCTCTAACTTTCTTTCTCTTTCTGCACTCTCTTATAACACTGCTGCCTTCTCCTCTGCCCCTCTACCAAGCATCAATTTTTTTTTCTTTTGAACACTTCGTCTTTTGTAAACTGCTTTTTCATTTCTCTTCTGATTCTGTCCATCACTTGTATCTCACGGCGCTCCTCACTACCCCTTTCTCTTCACCTTCTCTCTGCCTCACCCAAGCCTTGTATTTACCTTTTTGAATAAGTAGCTTTTCTTCAATTGCCTTCCCTTCTCACTCTTCTCTCACCAAAGCCAAACCTTCGTCCTTTTCTTCCCATTTTACGACCTTGATCTCTTCCCCTTCTACTACTTCTCTTTTCGTCTCTTTCCCACCAACTTCACGACCTCGATCTCTTCTCCTGTTACTGTTTCTCCACACAACCCTCACCCTGTCGTTCCTTCCCCTCGTCTCTCCCTCGCATTCTTTCCGTCACCAAGAGCAACTGAATTAAGCTGAGACGAAACACAAGCAGCTCAGCACCGGCAAAGGGTTCCCTCCCGACACAATAGTAATATGATTAGTTACCGCCAACGCCGTGCGGGAAAAACCAAGAACGCCACTGAGGAAGGATATACAAGGATCGCATATCAGCCACTGGTGTACGCGAACCCTTTTGACGTGAACTGATGCTAATGACGTGGTTTTTTTTACGCTATATGAGTCAGGGGAAGGGACAAAGAAAGGTGTATAAGAGAATCAATGCAACACGGTACTCTTCTATGTAATAAAAGTAGATAAAGAGCGCTAAATTTAATGGAACATGATACTCTATGTATAAAAAAGAAGACGACAGAGGTACGGCGTTGTAAATAGACATGAATTACGTAAGACTGAATTGAGGACGCCGAAAAACTTAAATGAAATTGCCGAAAAACGTAAATGAAAATGCTCAAAAACTTCAGTGAAAATGCCGCAAAGCTGAAATGAAAATGCCTAGAAAATCAAACAAAAACACCGAAAAAAATGAAATTAAAATGCAGAAAAACTAAAAATGATACCAAAACAAATGAGAAATGATGCCGCTGGAAAACTGAAATGAAAATGCCGAAAAAAATAATTAAGGACGCCGAAAAACTGAAAATGACAAAAGAAAAAAAAGAAAGAAAAAGAAAAATGTGTGTGCAGAAAAAACGAAATGAAGACGCCGAAAAAAATAACGTTAATTTAGTTTCAGAGCCGCTTCGTACCCACAAATTACAGTGCAGTACATTCAGTCCATCACTAAGGGCATACGCCGGGGGGAGCGTCTGCCACCCTACGACGCCACGCAGGGGAGTTCATTCGCACCAGCAGCAGCCTGAAACAAGTGACCTGGAGCAACAGTCTTCAGTGTACCTCACCGCACATCGACCTCACTACCCTTCCCTTCCCTTCCCTTCCCTTGCCTTCCCTTCCCTTCCCTTGCCTTCCCTTCCCTTCCCTTGCCTTCCCTTCCCTTCCCTTCCCTTCCCTTCCCTTGCCTTCCCTTCCCTTCCCTTTCCTTCCTGTCTGGGTCATGCTTCCTTCCCTCTGTGCTCTCTGCCCTCCCTTCCCTTCCCTTCCCTCTGTGCTCTCTGCCCTCCCTTCCCTTCCCTTCCCTTCCCTCCCTTTCCTTCCTGTCTGGGTCATGCTTCCTTCCCTCTTTGCTCTCTGCCCTCCCTTCCCTTCCCTTCCCTTCCCTTCCCTTCCCTTCCCTTGCCTTCCCCTCCCTTGCCTTCCCTTCCCTTCCCTTCCCTTCCCGTCCCTTGCCTTCCCTTCCCTTCCCTTTCCTTCCTGTCTGGGTCATGCTTCCTTCCCTCTGTGCTCTCTGCCCTCCCTTCCCTTCCCTTCCCTGTGCTCTTGCCTTGCCTTCCCTTCCCTTCCCTTCCCCTCCCTTGCCTTCCTGTCTGGGTCATGCTGCCTTTCCTCTCTGCTCTCTGCCCTCCCTTCCCTTCCCTTCCCTTCCCTTCCCTTCCCTTATCTTCCCTTCCCTTCCTGTCTGGGTCATGCTTCCTTCCCTCTCTGCTCTCTGCCCTCCCTTCCCTTCCCTTCCCTTCCCTTCCCTTCCCTTCCCTTTCCTTCCTGTCTGGGTCATGCTTCCTTCCCTCTCTGCTCTCTGCCCTCCCTTCCCTTCACTCTCTGTTCTCCCTTCCCTTCCCTTCCCTTCCCTTCCCATTCCTTCCTGTCTGGGTCATGCTTCCTTCCCTCTCTGCTCTCTGCCCTCCCTTCCCTTCCCGTCCCTTCCCTTCCCTTTCCTTCCTGTCTGGGTCATGCTTCCTTCCCTCTCTGCTCTCTGCCCTCCCTTCCCTTCCCTTCCCTTCCCTTCTTGTCTGAGTCGTGGCTCCTTCCCTCTCTCTCCCTTCCCTTCCCTTCTATTCCCATCTGAGTCATGCTTCCTTCCCTCTCTGCTCTTCATTTCCTTTCCTCTGTACTCTCCCATCCCTTCTGTCTGCGAATACCATCAACTCCTTCAAATATAGAATCGACCGTCATTTCGCTGCGTCGGGAGTAAACTGCATAACGAGGGGCTTCCATCTGCTCCTCAATATCGAGGTGCTTTCATCTGCTCACCAAGCCCCAAGTGGCGGTCGAGCAGATTAAATCACCCAAGCGGGCGACCTCGTAATGAGCCAATAGGCTTTCTGTTGCCTGCATTTCCATGTTTCCATGTTTCCCTCTCTGCTTTCTGCCCTCCCTTCCCTTCCCTTCCCTTCCCTTTCCTTCCTGTCTGGGTCATGCTTCCTTCCCTCTGTGCTCTCTGCCCTCCCTTCCCTTCCCTTTCCTTACCTTTCCTTCCTGTCTGGGTCATGCTTCCTTCCCTCTGTGCTCTCTGCCCTCCCTTCCCTTCCCTTCGCTTTCTTTCCTGTCTGGGTCATGCTTCCTTCCTTCTGTGCTCTCTGCCCTCCCTTCCCTTCACTCTCTGCTCTCCCTTCCCTTCCCTTCCCTTTCCTTCCTGTCTGGATCATGCTTCTTTCCATCTCCCTCCTTCTCTCTCTCTCTCTACTCTCCCTTCCCTTCTTCCCTTCTTGTCTGAGTCGTGGCTCCTTCCCTCTCCCTTCCCTTCCCTTCCTTCTCTTCCCATCTGAGTCATGCTTCCTTCCCTCTCTGCTCTTCATTTCCTTTCCTCTGTACTCTCCCATCCCTTCTGTCTTTCCTCCCTCTCTACTCTCCTTTCCCTTCCTGTCTGCTTCATGTTTCCTTCTCTCTCTCTCCTTCTGTGCCCTCCCTCCTCGCCCCACCCCGCCTCCTCTACCCGTGCTCTCATCACAGCCCCCAGAACACTTAGCGTAATTTGCATCTCCCCGGCGTAAGATTAGAGCCGGGCGTCCCTTCTTGAGTCTCGGGACGCTACAGCTCAAACAATTACACGCTTAGGTAATACAGGCAGCGGCGCGAGGGGGCGGACACAAAGAATGCTGGAGATGGGCGACCGGACGTGTTGGTGTTGGCTAACTTCCCTTATGGACTTTAGTTGGGAAGTGTTATATAGTTTCAACGCCCTCGTCTCTTATGTCTCATCTCACTCTCACTCTTTCTCCCTCTCCTTCTCTCTCCCTCTTGCTTCGTTTCCTTTAGCTTTGTTTCCTATCCTTTTCATTCATTTTCTTTCCCTTTCTTTTCCTTTTCCTTTCCTTTCCTCTCCTTCTTCGCCCTCCCTCTTTCCCTTCCTCTCTCTCTACAGAATCATGGCAGCGTCGGGGACAAGCTGAAGCCCACGATCATCAATGACGCGCCAGACCAATCAGATTACGACGCGTCTGATCACTCAAATGCATCGTCGAGCACGGGACTCCAACGCTTGGCACGGCAGATTTTCGCTGGCCAACCGTACTCACTGACACCTCCCCTCCGTCCCACTGTCGCTGAGTCCCGGCTGCATGTTATCTATCTCTCTATGGGTATGTGGCCCCCGAGTAAAGGCTGCAGCGCAGAAACTAACCACGAGATGCTCTGGAAAATACTCTCCTTGTAAATCCCCCACTCAAAGTATATACCATGAATAACTCTTTTCTAAGCTTACCTTACCTAACATAACATAACATAACCAAATCTAGCGTTACCAATCCTCACCTATCCTTACCTAACCTTACCTTATCGATCCATACCTAACCAATCCTTACCTAACCTAACCTAATCAATCCTTATCTAACCTTACCTCACCCTAACTTCAGCTAACCTAACCTAACCTTACCTAGGCAAATCTAACCACACTTTACCTAACCTTACCTAACCTAACCTAACCTGGCCTGTTCAAGCGTCGGCGCCACATGCCAGTAGGGAGATAGGGAATACGCATCCCCCTCCTTCCTCCCCTTGCCTCCTTCATCAGCACGCTATTGAAGAATTCGTCGGGGCGAGACATGTCCCCGTCAACACCGCTGTATCAAGGCGGGTTCTTTGTGCGTGCTAATCCTGGTAATCGCCGCGTTACATGATGATGAAGCGATATGCGTGAAGGGCGCGCCAAGAGCCGGTTATGTTAAAGGTGGCGCGAATATGGAGCCACTTAGGAGTGACTGAGACGCTCACGAGGGGATAACGGCCGCGTCCGCAGTACTGGCTTCCCTGCTAAGCACCTCCTTCACTGCTCGTTAGCGTCCCGCCGCACCACGGAGCGGAAAGGCGCTAAAAATGCAAATAAATGGACCCTTGTTGTGTTTATATTCGTGTTCGGTATTGGCGCCGCGTCCCCGCGTAGTGATGATGTGGTCATTTGTGTTCATGAGGCCGCGAGGCGCCTCCGCGGGGACGCCCCGGAGGACGCCACAACTTGCCTTGTGTCGTGTTGACGAGACAACAGCCGCGCCGCCGCCGCCCTTAGTGGAGGAGTGATGGCACGGTACCTGCAACACACAGAACACAACACCGTTAAGAACATTTTCATCACATCACTGCTGCAGCAGCTGCGCCTGCTGCTGCTGATACTTATAATACTAAGAAAACAATTAACAAGAAAAATAATGATAACAAGGATAATGATTACTTTATCATTAACATATTACTGTTACTATACTTATTATTATCATCATTATTTTAAACTATTAAGATACTTACTAACAGCCTTATCATAATACTTATTATAGTTATTATTGTCCTCATTACTATCAGCAATAGTAGTCAGGGCAGGAACAATTATGTGTTTGCACTTGTAATCGTACACGCTGGAACACCGAGTGTCTGTGTTACACTGTGTCTGGACGTGAAGGTTGTGTTGTTGCGTTCGTTCAGTTTTCGACGGCCGTGTCTGCCTCAAATATAGTTCAAACACAATACAGTGTCGCATGAGTTTATCGTCCCACGCCTGGCAATATGTAGCTTAATTAAATTTCACCACAATAATCTGTTTTTGAGGCGGGGAGGAGAATGTCGCGCGGCCTGGGACCAAGGCTCTGGAAGGTATGGCCAGCACTCTGCTGCTCGCGTGAGGGCCGGTGCTTGGAGGCAGAGGCTGTCCTCCATAGAACAGGAGTGTCTGGCCCCGGGCACGAGGGGTTTCTGGCCCGGGGTTCTGGACTCCTGGCCGTGTGTAAAAATCATGTCTGGCCGTGTGCACAAATGATCTCGCCACAGACAGGCTTGAGATGATCCAAACACACGCACAGTAACATGTAACATTAGAAGTAATAGAATTGTTGTTGTGGTTGTTGTTGTTGATACAAGACAGTTAATTGATACATGTTAAGTCTTAGCCACGATAAGCGAGGCCACAAGACAGGCGCCGGCAGGACGAGACGCAGGAATGAACCTCCAAACACACACACACACACACACACACACAACTGGACAAAAAGGACGGGAGGCTGCAGCTCAGGCCCCAACGATCGCTGTTCCTCCCGGCCCGCGACGCCCCAGAGAAATCCCCGCCTAACAAGACCGGGGACTCCGCTCACCTCCCTGCATTAGTAACGACGCCCCGGCAGCACCCTCCCCTCGCCGCCCTCCACGCCAGCCTCCCAGCCCTAGCGCGTCCATTTTTCCCTTTAACTACCTATAAATTAATCTTTAACTAACCTTTTAACTAAACCTCTTAACTCACCCCCCTCTTCGCCAACATACCTCCCAGCCCATATAATAGAAAGTCCTTCCCCTCTTCCCGAAGCTCATATATGGTGAGAACTTTAGCTAGTCTTGCCATTCCCGCCCTCCGAGCCAGCCCCTTCAAGGACCATCTCCTCATGCCGAAGCTCATATTCAGGGAGGACCTTAGTTAGTCGCATTGCCCGGAGAGACAGAGAGAAGCGGCCCTCACAGCGCTCCTTCAGACACGCGGCGCTGATCACCCTGGTTACCGTGTGTGTGTGTGTGTGTGTGTGTGTGTGTGTGTGTGTGTGTGTGTGTGTGTTGTTCTCAGCATACACGCACGTGTGGACGTCGTGCAGGTTGAGCCTCGTATTAATCAAGTCCAGCGAGGCTATTCAAGTACGTGTTCTCTCTCTCTCTCTCTCTCTCTCTCTCTCTCTCTCTCTCTCTCTCTCTCTCTCTCTCTCTCTCTCTCTCTCTCTCTCTCTCTCTCTCTCTCTCTCTCTCTCACACACACACACACACACACACCACAAAATCTGGTCAGGTCGCGCCGTAAAACGTTCTCAAGTACATCTTTACGCCGTGTCTTACAGCCGCTCTATTGGCTCCTCAAGAGACTATCGCCTCACACGTTCTCTTTATGGTGAAACTCGACTGTCATTCCCCCTCCCAGCCCCGTGATGTTCTGCCCCACCGAGGTCCTCTTTCCAGCCCTCCGTTGTCCTGTCCCACCGAGGTCCTCTTTCCAGCCCTCCGTTGTCCTGTGCCACCGAGGTCCTCTTTCCAGCCCTCCGTTGCCCTGTGCCACCGAGGTCCTCTTACCAGCCCTCCGTTGTCCTTAACCACCGAGGTCCTCTTTCCAGCCCTCCGTTGTCCTGTGCCACCGAGGCCCCAAGACTCGACTGTCATTCCCCCTCCCAGCCTCCTGATGTCCTGCCCCACCGAGGTCCCAAGACTCGTGTAATTCAATCGATACTCGTGTAAATCATTTGAGACAACCAACACGCATTAGAACCCGACCGATCTCCTATTTGGCCTTTGGAAATAGATGATGTAAGAGAAGGAAGCGCCTGAGAATACCGACCGAAGTCTCATTCCCTTCCGAACCCAAATACTAATAAGGTCAGCCCTTACGCCCTCGCTCGCCTCCCGACCCCTTTCCCCCAGCCAGGCCGCAGCACACACGCGCCAACACGCCCTGACAAAAGGTTGAAAAAAGTCCTGGGCGGGGTATAAACAAAAGATAATCTTGTTAGAGAGCCGCGTGAGGTGGACGAGCGGCGCGCATCTCGAGGGAGCCGAGCAGAGAAGCAGATGAGAATGTTTACAAAGTGGTCACCTTAGGACAATACCCTCCCTCTCCCCTTCCTCCCTCGCTCTCTCCCTCAGCCCTTGCCCCTTCCCTGCCTCATTCAGCCTCTCGTTCCGCCGCTTGTCTCTGTTACTTGACTTTCAAGAAAAAAAAAGCCATCCTATTCAATTTTCTTATTAAAACAGTGTTACTCAGACAACGTAAAATAAATATAGCGAAACGTCTCTTATCGCATATGTATAAGATAAAAGGTGTGATAAGGGTAGGCGGTGGCCGAAGTGATAGCGTACTGGACCCACATTCGCCGCGTGATGGACGACGCGGGTTCGAATCCTCACGCTACCACTCGGATTTTTCGGTCACCGCCGAGTGGCTTAAAACTACCCACATGCTGTCCTGAAGACCACCCATCAACCCGGACTCTAGAGGAAGCCGTCCAAGCGAATCAAGTACGAGTTCCGGGGGGCAGCATGAGCCAAAGATGGCGCCACTATAAACACTCGCCTGCGCCAGAACGGGCTGGGCCGACCATCAGGCCCCACCTGGAAGAAGCCTTGGGCCGACCATCAGGCCCCACCGGGAAGAGAGAGAGAGAGAGAGAGAGGCAACAGAGAGAAAAAAAGAGAGAGAGAGAGAGAGAGAGAGAGAGAGAGAGAGAGAGAGAGAGAGAGAGAGAGAGAGAGTCTTTTAACATACCCTTACATTTTAACATCATCAGCAATTTCCTCCTCGTCTCTTGCCTTCGTTCCTTCAGTTCTCCAGTTCCTTCTCTTCTCCACATCTTCCTACCCTCTCAGCAACTCTCCTCTTCCTCCTCCTCCTCCTCCTCCTCCTCGCCGGACCCCTGCTCGGCGGCGTGGAACAGCTCGCCGCTTTAGGGTCGTGCTCGCGTGATTTAATTTCACTGAACAGACACGGGAGAATAAGTACTACGTGTGTCTCGTGTTAGGCGTCCGCTGGGTTCCCTTGTGTGGCGAGAGATGACAGATTTTCCTCCTTTATTACACGGAGAATAAGTACGTGCAGATGTTCGTCTCGGCATCTTCCATTTTACGGGGAACGAGTACGTCTTTCCGGTGTTATGAGTCTGCTGTGTTCTCTTCCCTTCCTCGTGGTGTTCGTGTGGCGACAGACGACAGAGTGACAGATGTTCTCCGCCTCGGTATCTCTCATTTCACGCTCGTCGACGCGCGAGGGCGGCGTGAAAGGGACGTGGACCTGAGGATGGCACGTCAGTGAAGGGGGAGAGATAAGACAAACTCCGACGTGATGGCTAGTGACCTGACGATAATGGCGGTGGGCGGGGGGCGGAAGGTGTGTCTGTCTGTCTGTCTGTCTGGCTGTCTGGCTGGCTGGATCACGGGCTGGCAATAGACGAGGGACGATACGAAGGGAAGGGGACGGACTAATTACAAAGCCAGTCAGCCCTTCCATCTGTTGCTTGAAGGGAGATATCTCTCTCTCTCTCTCTCTCTCTCTCTCTCTCTCTCTCTCTCTCTCTCTCTCTCTCTCTCTCTCTCTCTCTCTCTCTCTCTCAGATATGAACAAATGGGCGGCGTAGACTTTTAAAATACAACAAAAATATTATATGTGTAGATCTATGTGTGTGTTTCCGTTCCTGTGTGTGTGTGTGTGTGTGTGTGTGTGTGTGTGTGTGTGTGTGTGTGTGTGTGTGTGTGTGTGTGTGTGTGATGAATTTTCTGTGTAGGAATTCTCAAGCGACCAACACTGTAAGCCCGAGCGAAGAAAGTGCTATTAGTCACGCCAAGGGGCTCCTCGTGGCACCTTGGACGGCCACTAAAATAAATAATACCAGAAGTTGGGGTCGCGAGCTGAGCAGTAACGATTGGAATTTTTGCTTGCGTGATCCTGTAACATTAGGGATCCGTCTGTCCCGCGGCGCATTGGGAAGGATGGACTTGGCTATCCTTACCGGGAAATCTCACTTGCTTGAGGGATGAAGAGGCGCGTGAATCGTTATGAGTTTGGACCTTTGGGTATTCGAGACAGTCTGAGATTACGTGTCTGGTTATGGACGGAAGGAAAAGGACGGTTCAAGAAGTAGGAGAACCTTGAAGTCTCTCTTTCTTACTAAGGATGAAGAGACCCGTGAATTGTTATGAGTTTAGACCCTTGGGTATTAGAGGCTGTCTTAGGTTACGTGTCTGGTTAATGAAGGAAGACAGGAGCGATCAGGTCATATCACATCAGAAAATAGGTTCAAGGAGTAGAAGAACCTCGAAGTCTCTTTTTCTTACTTATGGATGAAAAGGCCAGTGAATTGTAATGAGAGTTTGGACCTTTGGGTATTCAAGACTGTCTGAGGTTACGTGTCTGGTTAAGGAAGGAAGGAAGGAAGGAAGAAGGAAGGATCAAAGCTGCCTCAACCTCAACCGTGAATCGTTATGAGTTTGGACATTTGTGTGTTCTAGACCAAGGATTATATACTATAAGGATAGCTCACTAAGCTTTTGTTTTACCCACAATGCACCGCGGATGACGTCACACATGTAAACAAATGGTGCTTGGCGGCAAACTGGTTCACTTCACTGTGTTCTCGCCGTAGCGTGCTCAGTGAAAAAGGTGATTTGTGGTGTATATGGGTGTTACAGTGGCTCAACTGCGGAAAGTCGTCAAGGTGTTAAGTTCATTAGGTTTCCTAGAGACAAACACACCTTGAAGAAGTAGATTTTGGGCTGCAAACGAAAAGATAAAGTGAAGGTGAAGTCTGCGCGGGTGAGGTCCAAACATTTTCCAAGAAAGTGATAACATTAAAGAAAAGCCAATAAAGCTCTATAGTGAAAGTTTGGTAAAGGTAAATTCATTTAGTTAAAAATTTGCGTAAATTCTATACAATATATATATATATATATATATATATATATATTTATATATATATATATATATATATATATATATATATATATATATATATATATATATTACTTTCATTATATACTACAGAATTAGTTACCCCTGCAAATTAAGTTGTAGAAAACTAATGTTAATAAAAGTTATGAAAGCGTAAGCATCAATGGTAAACAGAGCAATATTTTTTGCAGCTTGTTTACCATGTTTCTCATATTATTTATATTATTGTATACTATTAGCCAACACAGCAGCTGCCTAATTTAATTACTTATCATTAGCAATCAAAAAAGCGCAAAATCTGACCATGAATAAGAATAAATAAGGGTTTTCTAATACATTTTATACCGTGAGAGCAGGGTGAGAGTGAACCAGATGACGTACCGCAGTCATGACGTCATCGATGACGTTTCAGTGAGCTATCCTTATAGTATATAATCCTTGTTCTACACTAACTGAGGTCACGTGTCTGATTATGTAAGGAAGAAAGAAAGGAGTACGCAAATGACTTTCTCGCCTTTCACAGGTTAGACAGTCTGTAAGTAATCGGCAGCATTTTTATCACTTTTATCTCTTAGTTAATAAATGTAAGTGGTATTCCTTAGCCGGGATGGACAAAAGTGTGCATTCTTTGCCTCCTACCAGGAAGGGAGTCGGGTTTTCGTCCGTCACTCTTGTCTAGTAGTTCATAAATGTAAGTGGCAGCCCATTTTGTCTATTTTTTTTAGCTCTTTTCAATCTGCTCTCGGAAAGAACAAAACAAAATGTATGTTCTCTGCCTCCCACCTGTCTTTTTTTTTTTTTTTTGCCTTTCGCCCCCACTTTTTTTTTTTTTTACAGCAAAGGAGACAGTTCAAGGGCAAAAAAAAAAAAAAAAAAAAAAAGCTGCTAGTTCGTAAATGTAAGTGGCTGAGTTTTTGTGTTGTTTTCATTTCTCAACCGAAAAGAAGGGAAAAAAGCGTTTCCTTTGCCTCCCTGCAGGAAAATAAAGATTGGGTTTTTTGTCCTGAAATCCGCGGCAGTGTGCGCCGCCAAAAAGGTGCGCCCCGACCCTTCCCGGGGACATTTTTCTCGAGCGTCGCCCCCTCACCGGCTCACTTTTTCTTCCCTTTTTCCTTTCGTGTCTTTCTACATTTCGTTGTTTTTTCCTCTCTATTTTGCTCGGTGCCTCTCACAGACAGACAGACAGACAGACAGACAGACGAAAGCAAAGATCCCTGAGATCCATCATCGGGCATCACCGGATATTGCTGGGAATTAAAACCAAGCCAAGATCATTAAGACAACGTCAAGTGCAGACCTTACAGGGACGGCTGAGGCAGGAGTGGCGGGAGACTTTACAATCCGCAGCGGTTTACGAAGGATGCGAGTTTTCCTTAACGAAACGAGATAGAGAGATAATGTGTCACCGCCCGAGTCTAATTTAAACCTAATTTCCTTGTGATCACTGCCACCTAATTCTCCCCCAACATCTAGCTCACTGATCATATTCTCGTTGTTAGTCAGGACTAAGTCTAAAATGTTATTTCCTCTGGTGGGCTCAGTCACTGTCTGCCTCAGAAAATTATCTTGTATTACTTTCAGAAAATCCTCAGACTTTAGATCACGCACCACGCCTTCCCAGTCTATATTCCTATAGTTAAAATCCCCCATTATACAGACATTTTTGCTCCTGCTCGCCCTGCCTACCTCTTGTAGTAATATATCAGTGTCCTGCCTGCTAAGGTTGGGTGGCCTGTAAAGAACCCCTAGAATTAGTTTGTCTTTCCCTTTGTGGACGTCCACTCAAACTGATTCCGAGTTGCCATTTGTTTGAATAGAGTTGTTAGCGGAACATTTAAGTGTGTCTTTAACATAAAGTGCCACCCCCCTCCCCTTCTTCCCTTTCTATCTTTGTGAAACATCTGATAACCATCTATTTCATACTCTGACATGAAGTTTTTGTTTGCAGTATCCACCCATGTTTCCGTGATAGCTATAATGTCGAATTTCTCGACACATGCTTTCCCCCTCAGTAGATCGATCTTGTTCCTGAGACTCCTACTGTTGGTGTTATTAGACGTTACACCATCCTTTCTTACATCCTTTCGATTACTCCTGCGCCCCGTAGTCCCAGTCTGCACACGATTGACTCCTTTAAAAACAAGCTCGACCGTCACTTCCTTGAACTTATTATTAACTAGAGCAGAAAACCAACGTTTTGGAGCCATCTGATTAGTGTAGATTCACTTAGGTTTAAGGACAGACCACCTAGTCTGGACCATGGGGTCTGTGTGGTCTGATTTTCTATGTAAATCTATGTAAATCTCTCTCTCTCTCTCTCTCTCTCTCTCTCTCTCTCTCTCTCTCTCTCTCTCTCTCTCTCTCTCTCTCTCTCTCTCTCTCTCTAATCACACTGTCCTGCCAGGGGGTTGGGATGGCATGTTCCTCCCTTCTCCCTTGTTGTTTACCTGCAACAATAAACTATCAATCAATCAATCAATCAATCAATCTCTCTCTCTCTCTTACACACACACACACACACACCCACACACACACACACTGAAAATGTATCTCCAGGTTCAAAACGAGGAAGAAAACTACAATAACGACCCATTCAAAGAAGATACGTGTTGTAGATAGCGATCGCGGGTCCAGCACGTGATCAGACCATGGGGAACGACGCACAGGCAGCCTCCTGCACTCCCTGTACACGTGTCTCGAAGTGCAGGCGACAAGCGAGGGAACTCATCAGCATACCTCTTGGCGCTGACGATGAAACAATGCACGGACAGAAACAATTGGAGCGTCTTGTGTCTAGTCAGCTGTGAGGACGTGTGCTTCGCCTGCTCCTCCGCCTCTTCCTCCTTCTCCTGGATTATTCTTCTTGTTTCTACTTTTTCCTTTCGTTTTCCTTTTCCTCCTCCTCCTCCTCTTCCTCCTTTGCCTTCTTCTGTTTCTTCTTCTTCTTGTTTCAACTTTTTCCTTTCGTTTTCCTTTTCCTCCTCCTCTTTCTCCACTGCTACCATCACCTCCATCACCACCATTCCTTCCTCCTCCTCCTCTTGCTTCCCAACCACCACCACCACCATCACCACCACCACTACTTATAAGAACTTAGAAACATAGGGAGTCTGCAAGAGGTTGGTAGGCCTAAGCAAAGCTCGTGTAACCCAAACCCCACCTAACCTCACTATCCATGAATCTATCTAACCTTTTCTTGAATGTAACTATCGTATTGGCACTCAAAACATGACTGCCAGGCCTGTTCCACTCATCCACCACTCTTTGTATTGGCACTCACAACATGACTGCCATGCCTGTTCCACTCATCCACCGCTCTTTGTATTGGCACTCACAACATGACTGCCAGGCCTGTTCCACTCATCCACCACTCTTAGTATTGGCACTCACAACATGACTGCCAGGCCTGTTCCACTCATCCACCACTCTTAGTATTGGCACTCACAACATGACTGCCAGGCCTGTTCCACTCATCCACCACTCTTAGTATTGGCACTCACAACATGACTGCCAGGCCTGTTCCACTCATCCACCACTCTTAGTATTGGCACTCACAACATGACTGCCAAGCCTGTTCCACTCATCTAGTATTGGCACTCACAACATGAGCCTGTTCCATTTATCCACCACTCTGTTAGTCAACCAATTCTCACCTATGTCTTTAGTGAATCTGATTATGTCTAACTTAAACCCATTGCTACGTGTCCTACTCAGCTCACTTAACACAAACCTTATTAACATCCCCCTCATTAAAGCCCTTCATCCATTTGTAAGTTTCGATCAAGTCTCCTCGCACCCTTCGCCTTTCTAGAGAATGCAGATTAAATGTTGAAGTTTATACTCCTTCTCTTCCTCTTCCACATCCAACTCCTCAACCACTACCAACATCAACATAACCTCCATCAGACCCACATCCACTTTCTCCTCCTCCTCCTCCTCCACTTCAATGTCTCTAAAATTCGTGGCTTCATTTATCAGACATGAAGGGTGTCTGGCAGATGGTGGTGGTGGTTGGGGAAGAGGTCCTCGTGATGGTGGTGGTGGTGGTGATAGTGGTAGTGGTAGTGGTAGTGGCAGTAGTAGTAGTAGTAGTAGTAGTAGTAGTAGTAGTGGTAGTGGTGGTGGTGGTGGTGGTCATGGTATCTCGTGCCCCGCTAACGCCTCTAGTATTGCCGGCAGCACACGAGGAGGAGGGGGAGGAGGAGGAAAAGCACCTACAACTCATTAAATATTCAGGCGCCGTGGAAAGTTTATTAATTCCCCAAAGTTGAAGAAACAACGTTAGGCTCAAGAATAATTGACATATTTGAGCAAGTCCTCCCGTAACCGAATCAGGGGGCGAGGCGTTAACACACATCCCGGGCATTCTTGGGAAACTAAGCTCATGAAAATAACAAGAGGTAATTTGGGTGTTATTAGGAGGTAGTAGGAGCAATAGTAGACTTGGTAGGACTTATAATTTGGGCTCAGGTTCTATACCCTGAACAAGCTAGAGCTATTGAAGTAGTAGTAGCAACAGTGGACTTCAATAACAAGACATCTAAGTTGGGCGATATTAAGAGGTAGTAACAGCAATAGTAGACTTGGTATGACTTATAATATGAACTTCGGTTACTTACTCTATACCCTGAACAAGCTAGAGTTATTGAAGTACAGAAGTAGCAATAGTGGACTTCGTATGGAATTAACAAGACATCTAAGTTGGGTGATATGAAGAGGTAGTGAGAGCAATAGTAGACTTGGTAGGACTTATAATATGAACTTATGCACTCTGCAAGAGGCCGGCTGGCCTATAAAAGGCAGCTCCTGTATACTCAACCCCACCTTACCTCACCATCCATGGCTTTATCTAATCTCTTCTTGAATGTATCTATGGGTATCTTAAATTGCTGACCTTCTTCATCAACACCAAGCACCACACAAGGAGATTTCGTAGTATTTGGTGTCTGGTTTGGGGGCTTACAAACTTGCTGTACTGTCTGTGTGCTCTGAATGTCTATGTATATCCATGTAAATTTAACTCTATTTATCTATCTGGTAATAGTATTAATATCTAGTAGTAGTAGTAGTAGTAGTAGTAGTAGTAGTAGTAGTAGCATAACAACAATAATAATGATAATGATATAATTTTAGTAAGAGTAACAGCATTAAGTATACTTAACAAATAAGAAAGATGCAGGAATCAATAATTATAAGCCCCTCCGAGGCATACCCATTGACTAATTTCGTAGCAACTTTTGAGATTATTGAGTAAATGGTGAGTGTGTAGCGTGTATGTAGTTTGGTGTGAAAAGTAAGAAAGTGAGAAAGCCATTCGTGAGTTTTTGAACTCTTCTTTTTGTTGTTGAGAAACATTAGAGAAACGTCGAGATATTGTCCGGAGGCATTGTTCTGAGAGTGGTCAGGAAATGTCAGGGGGCATTATCGCGTGGGTCGTCATCGGGTTGTCCATCGTGTCCAAAGAGTGCCAGGGGTCTGTCAGGGGTCAGTAGGTCGTGTAATCAAGTTATCAGTCCGTGTCCAAAGAGTGCCAGGGGTCTGTCAGGGGTCAGTAGGTCTTGTAATCGAGTTATCAGTCCGTGTCCAAAGAGTGCCAGGGGTCTGTCAGGGGTCAGTAGGTCGTATAATCAAGTTATCAGTCCATGTCCAAAGAGTGCCAGGGGTCTGTCAGGGGTCAGTAGGTCGTGTAATCGAGTTATCAGTCCATGTCTAAAGAGTGCCAGGGGTCTGTCAGGGGTCAGTAGGTCGTATAATCGAGTTATCAGTCCGTGTCCAAAGAGTGCCAGGGGTCTGTCAGGGGTCAGTAGGTCGTGTAATCGAGTTATCAGTCCGTGTCCAAAGAGTGCCAGGGTCTGTCAGGGGTCAGTAGGTCGTATAATCGAGTTATCAGTCCGTGTCCAAAGAGTGCCAGGGGTCTGTCAGGGGTCAGTAGGTCGTATAATCGAGTTATCAGTCCGTGTCCAAAGAGTGCCAGGGGTCTGTCAGGGGTCAGTAGGTCGTGGGTCGTCAGGAGTTGTCAGTCCGTGTGTTTTTTTAGTCTGGCTGAGCCGCTGTCTCCCCAGAAGAGTCTCAGCCATAACTTTGGTGTTGTCTGTTGGTCTGGATAAGCCGCATTCTCCTCATAGGAGACTCACTCTTACCAACACGCAGCACCGTTTTTTTGTTGTTTTATGATTTTTTTGTTCTTTTTATAGTTAGTGACGCTCTGCCCTGCTGGGGGGATTTCTTCCCCGCGCGGCAGTTCCTCTTGGAGGCGTCAGTCATTATGATTATGGTGATTTGTACCGGTGACCTAAGCTGATATAAGGGTCACAGCTCGTCTGGCTACTTCTTAGGAAGGTCAGCACGTCTTGCGGGAACTTCAACGCCCCCCCCGCCGGACCTTCGGGATCCCCGGCACCGCCATGGACGCCCCGGGGGAGCCAGGGCGCCCTACCGGGGCCCCTCCAGTCCTGCGATGCTCACCAGCAAGACCAAGGACTCGCTGGTGCTCCCCAGCCCCGACGATTCGAGGAGGGCGGGTGCAAGAACGCGCTTCTCAAAAGTGCCAGACGGGATTATTAAATCAATCACAAACACTGTGAGGGCGCCGCGCACCGCGTTTGTAGGTTCTGGGATGGAAAGTCGGAAGGCCTCGGGAACGGGACAGCATCAACAAAATAGAAAGAAAAACTCGAGACGGCTTTCGGTGCGGCATTCGATTCCCTCTTTCTTCCTCACTTCCCTTCCACCCTCTGTTTCTTCCTTGCTCTCCAACTCTCTTTATATTTCTTTATATTTCTTTCTTATTCTTTCAAACCTTCTTTTTTTTGTTTTGTTCTTTTTAATCAAGGGTATAGTACGAAGAGGATGTGGGTTAGTGGTGAGGTACAGGTGGGGAATAGGAAAGACAGTAGGAGTGTACAATTGTATGGTCTCTCTCTCTCTCTCTCTCTCTCTCTCTCTCTCTCTCTCTCTCTCTCTCTCTCTCTCTCTCTCTCTCTCTCTCTCTCTCTCTCTCTCTCTCTCTCTCTCTCTCTCTCTCTCTCTCTCTCTCTCTCTCTCTCTCTCTCTCTCTCTCTCTCTCTCTCCAATGACTTTGGAAGCTTACCATAGACGATAAGACTAAAAAAATTAGCTTGCATTCTTTGGCGAGACGTGGACTGCGTGGGGACTCACTTGATGGGTTTTAAATTTATAATGGAGATTAACAAGGGCGATTTAGATGTAGTAATTAAATTATTATATGTCTCCTCGCTCCCGTCTTGTAAAAAGGTAAACATCTTAAGATATTTACATAACTAAGAAATGCGTCCATACTTGCCTCTTCCTAACTTATCCTAATACTAATTCCCCTTATACTAATTCTTCCTCATACCAACTCGCCTTCATACTAACTCACTCGCCCTCCCAATAATTAGTCGAGTCACCTGTCTGGATCAAAGGGTCTGTGTGCTCTGAATATCTTTGTAAATCCATGTAAATTTAACTATCCCCCTATTTATCTCGCTGGTAATAATATTAATATCTAGTAGTGGTAGTAGTAGTAGTAATAGTAGTAGTAGTAGTAGTAGCATATCAATAATAATGATAATGATAACTGTGTGAGCAGCAGCGGCGCCGTGACAGATGCGAAGAGAGAAAGGGCGGGAGACGAGGCGAAGTAAGGGAGCGTGAGGAGGTACTGCAGGAGGCGCCGAGAGGAGTGATGCAGTTGTATTGGGAGATAGGGAGGGAAGCAAGGCGAAGCAAGGGATAAAGCAGCGTGAGGAAGTACCGTATGAGCGGCGGCGACAGCGTGAGAGAAATGTGACGAAATAAAGGACGGGAGGCGAGGCGAGAAGCAAGGGAGAAGAAAGCAGCGTGCGGCGGTACTGTGGGAGGCGCCGAGAGGAATGAAGCAGAAGTGTCGAGAGAAAGGACAGGAGGCGAGGCGAGGTAATTATAGGAAGAGGTGGCGTGAGGAAGAACTGTGTATGGGCGGCAGAGAGAGAGAGAGAGAGAGGCAGATGCGTTGAGAGCAAAGATGGAAGCGAGGGGAAATAATGAAGCAAGCATCGTGAAGCGGCACTATCGGGGCCCAAAGAACATAGCCTAAGTAAGACATGAAGTTAGGCGCAGTAAGATAAGCTAACGTAAGATATATAAGGTAAGGTAAGGTAACGTAAGGCAAAGGAAGATAAGCTGACGTAAGATATATAAGGTAAGGTAAGGTAACGTAAGGCACAGTAACGTAAAATGACAAAATAATGTAAGATAAGGTTGGTAAGGTAAGGTATGTGAGGTAAGTTAAAGTAAGGTAGCATAAGGTAGACGCAGTGGTATTCATTGCGCGGCTCGCGAGCCGCTGGCGGCTCGCAATGACTCAATTCACGGCTCTCGAAAAATATATAAATTAATTAATAAAAAAAATACATAGAAAAATAATTTAATAATTTATCAAGAAAGATATATATTTTCATGAGGTGAGATGGAAGACAAAGTCACAGTAAGCGATAACATTCTAACATCCCTGCCCTAGTCGTACAGAAATCATACGTGTCTACTACGGGAAAACTCTCATTTACTATATTGCACTTGCAGCCCAGTACTACTTAATTTAATTAGTTGAGTTACGCTAACTTGCAGTAGCTGCGGCTCTCTAAATCAATGTGTTTAACCAAAGTGGCTCTCTTGCAAAAATTAGTGAATAACACTTACCTCTGCACATTGACCGCCTAAAGGTTACCTCGCATAACCTCTCATATAATACGTCTTTTCTTTATATCCCTTCCCCTTGCGCTCTGATGTTCGGTGATAAAAGCTCATACCCACTTGACACTCTCCTCCTCCGTACGTTGACTGCCTAAAGGTTAAACTAAACCCACTCATTCCTATCCTTCAACATAACTCCTCCTCGTGTCATCCTGTCCACCACGTCGCCCTCATTCACCGCCCTCCCGCCTGCCTCACCCACTCATGCCTCACCCACCACAACCACCACCACCACCACCAACACCACCAACACCACCACCACCACCACCACCATCCTCGACCTTTCCTCACTCACGCCACCCCTACACACACTCCCATCCTGTCCTCTCCCTACCCCGCCCACGCCCACGCCCACACCCACACCCTCAATCATCCAATAGTCTCAGACCCGCGAGGCACACACACACACACACACACACACACACACTACTTTTCCCCCACTCTCTCTCTCTCTCTCTCTCTGTCATATTCCTCCTCCGTTTATTTATCTTCCTTCAGTTACTATTATTCTTTCTATCTCATTCCCTCCCCTTCTCTCTCTCTCTTTCCATCTCACTCCCTCTCCTTCTCCCTCCCTTTCCCCCTTCCCCTCTCAGTAATTCTATCAGTCATTCTTACGCCTCTTCCTTCAGTCCTTATCGTTCCCTCACTTCTGTACAAGCGTGTCCTGGTGCCCATATTCACGCTCTCTGATTCCATCCCCTCCCTCGTTGAAATGCAGATCACCTTTTTTATTAGTCAGGGTATAACAAGTCTTTCTCCAGCTTCCTGCCCCGATGTTTTCATTCTCTCTCCCCTCTGCTCTGCCCCTCGAGGGAACACGCGCCCAGCCAGCAAGTGTTCTCCCTTCCCTTTAATCCCCTTCCTACCCTTCCTTCCTTCCCCTACCTCTTTCTGTGTCTCTTTCCCGTCCCTCCTTCCTTTCCAGTCCCCTTTTTTCGCTTTCCCTTCCCTCACCTTCCTCCTTCCCCTTCTCTTCCCCTCCCTTGACGCGACTCTATTCTTCCCTTCCTTTCGTCCTTTCTTTTCCCTCCCTTCCTTCCCTTCCCTTGACGTGCCGCTATCCTTCCCCTTATTCCTTCCCTTCCCTTCTCTTCCCTCCTTCACCGCCCCTTCCTTTCCCCCTTCTTCCTCGTTCCATCACCTCTTTCCTTCCTGTCCCTTCCCCATACCTTCTTCCCTCTTTCCTTCCCTTCCATCTTCCTTCTCGTTCCTTCCCCGTCCCTTCCTCCTTTCCCTTCCCCTCCCTCCTTCCCCTTGCCTTCCCTTCCCTTCCTGTCTTTCCTTTCCTAACCCTTCATTCGCCTCTTAGCTTGTCCTCCGTTACGTTTTCTTCCCATTGCAGGTGTTCCTTTCTCCTCTTTCCCTCCTCTCTCCCTCCCTTCTTAATTCACTTTCCCTTCCTCCTTCCCTTCTACCTCTTCCCTTCCCTTCACGTCTCTCTTAGCTTGTCCTCCATTCAATTTCCTTCTCGTTGCAAGTGTTCGTGCGTGCGCCGGAGATCAACAGCTTCATCGTGTTAGCATTGTGGTGAGTCAGCCGGGAAGGTTCACTGCTCGGCACGAACTAATATTTGTCAACACCTGATCCCTCGTGGGTGTCGGATCAGCCTGGCGACGGTTGCATTGGATTCCTTTACTGACACACAGACGCATTCACTCCCCTCTGCAGCCGTGGATTGCTGCGTCATGTAGTTGTTAATGTTTGAGGCTTGTATTCTCAGCTGCAACAAACTTCCTAAGGTCACAGAGGACATCAGTCGCGTTCTCATAAGTGTTTTTTCACGTTAGCCTTGTCAAACTAACACTTGGCCCATAAAACTACCCATGGAAATACCAACACAGCCTTTACCAAACGCTTTTAGCTCTCCCAACAAATGTTTTCAAAGGCCACAAAGGAGATCAGTCGAGTTCTCATGAGTGTTTTCTAACATTCATGGTACAGAAGCCTTGTCAAACTATCACTAGGGTCATAAAACTACCCATGGAAATAATTAAAACCTATACAAATGCTTTCGCCTCTCACACCAAATGTTTTCAAAGGCCACAAAGGAGATCAGTCGGGTTCTCATGAGTGTTTTTCTCATGTTCATGGTGCAGAAGCCTTGTCAAACTATCACTGGACTCAAAACTACCCATGGAAATAAGAACATAAGAACATAATAACGTAGGAGTCTGCAAGAGGCCGGTAGGCCTGTACAAGGCAGCTCCTTTGAACCTAAGCTCCCGTGTATCTAACCCCACCTAATATCGCTGTCCATGAATTTATCTAATCTATTTTTTTATGTGACAATTGTACTGGCACTCACCACGTGACAGCTGAGCCTATTCTACTCACCCACCACCATGTTAGTAAACCAATTTTTGCCTCTGTCCCTGTTGAATCTGAATTTATCCAGTTTAAACCCATTACTTCGTGTCCTACCCGGTTCTCTTACCAACAAAACCTTATGAATATCCCCCTTATTAAAGCCCTTCATCCATTTATAAACCTCGATCGTGTCTCCACGCACTCTTCGCCTTTCTAGAGAATGCAAGTTTAACTGTCTGAGTCTTTCCTCGTATGGCAAATTTCTCAACCCCTAAATCATCTTAGTCATCCTCCTCTGCACCGATTCTAACATTTTGATATCCATTCTATAGTAAGGTGACCAGAACTGAGCTGCATAGTCAAGATGAGGTCTAACTAATGCTAAATATAGTTTGAGGAAGACTTCGGCGCTTCTGTTGCTTACGCTCCTTGAAATAAATCCCGGTACCCTATTTGCTCGATTTCTAGCTTGAATGCATGTGCCCTTGGACGGAGATCAGAGCTCACTAAGACCCCTAAATCCCTCTCGCACCCAGACCTGCTTATGAGAGTGTCATTTAAGCAATAGTAATGAGAGGGGTTGTTCCTACCTACACTCAGAATACTGCACTTCCCTACATTGAACTCCATCTGCAATTTATCCGCCCAGTCATACAATCTGTTTAGTTCACCCTGGAGAATACTAGCGTCCTGATCCGACTCAATTACTCTACCGATCTTGGTATCATCTGCAAACTTACTGACATCACTACTAATTCCTGTATCTAAGTCACTGATATAAATAATAAACAAAAGTGGACCTAATACCGAACCTTGTGGGACCCCACTCGTAACACACCCCCAGTCAGATCTTTTACCATTGATTTGCACTCTTTGCTTCCTATTGCTAAGCCACGCCTTGACCCAGTTCAAAACTTTACCCTCTACTCCGTGAGCCTGTAATTTAAGCAACAGTCGTTGGTGAGGGACTTTGTCAAACGCTTGACTAAAATATACTATCTATCTATACTAGCTAATATATACTAACACAACCTATACAAATGCTTTAGCCTCTCACAACAAATATTTCCCAAGGTCACAAAGGAGATTAGTCGCGTTCTCATGAGTGTTTTTTCATGTTCATGGTGTAAAAGCCTTGTCAAACTATCACTAGGCTCATAACACTACCCTTGGAAATACTAACACCATCGCTGCGAAAGCCTTACCAAGTGTTTGAGGATGTGGGCCCAAGACACCTGCCCGATCAAAGCCTTCAGACCTACCCTCGCCTCCACGCCAACACAGTGCGGGACGAGCTCAACATTTTGCTGCTGTGATGACGAATCCCCGAGGCCGTTCACCCAATTTAGAGAGTAGATTAGGCGCTTCCTTGTTGTCTTCATGTCGACTGAATTCCTAATGGACATGTCTGCGAGGAACTGCTGGGAGACGATGAGTTTGTTTGTGTGAGAATGTATTTATGTGTATGTATGTATGTGTGTGTGTTTGTATGTATGGGCAGAGGGGTGGTAAGGAAGAGATTAGCGAGATTTTAGAGAGAGAGAGAGAGAGAGAGAGAGAGAGAGAGAGAGAGAGAGAGAGAGAGAGAGAGAGAGAGAGAGAGAGAGAGAGAGAGAGAGAGAGAGAGAGAGAGAGAGAGAAACAACAGATAGAGACAGAGAGGTATGTCGTGGATGAACCGTACATGAAGGCATTGAAATATATATAGGCAAAGACAACCACGACAACCCTCAGACGAAGACCTTTTTGATAAACACAGTAATGCCACGAACACCTACCAGCCCCTCCCCTGAAGAGCAAGGTGTATGCTCCCTGCACCCGCCAGCCCTAACACATGACTCAGACACCTGGCGCCGCACGTGGTAATATTTAGGCAAAGCCAAGAACCGTAGGGAGAAGAATAGAAAGAGGCTGGGTATAACATGGAGATAGATGGATAGAGATAAGTAGATACATAGATAGATATATAGATAAAAGAAAAGAGAAAAGAAAGATAAAGTAGAAGAAAAAGAAGAAGACAAAGAAGAAGAAGAAAAAGAGATTGAGATAGATAGACAGACAGAGATGAATAGATAGATAGACAGATAGATAGATAGAGAGAGTAATCTAACTCTAAGAAAGGT
Source organism: Eriocheir sinensis (assembly GCF_024679095.1). Lineage (NCBI taxonomy): Eukaryota > Metazoa > Arthropoda > Malacostraca > Decapoda > Varunidae > Eriocheir > Eriocheir sinensis. Next base: position 2,124,733 of record NC_066528.1, on the reverse strand, counting down.
GGACGACGTTAGGAAAGGCCGCTGCTGCAGTGAACTAGTAATGACTGAAGATAATGAAGATCAAAGTGTATAGTGACGCTAGGGCGGGGTTAGCTTCACAGGAGCTGCCTTGTATACGCCTACGGGCCTCTTGTAGAGTCCTTATTTCCTTATGTACTTACGAGTATTTTTTTACAGTACAGGAAGCAGTTCAGGGGCAAAAAAAAAATAAGAAGAAAAAAAGCCTGCTATCACTGCCCCTATATAAAAAAAAAAGAGGTTAGAAGAGTGTCCAAAAGAGAGGTCAATTTGCTGTAGCTAGGTACGTCTTCCCGATCATTCTTAGGGACTGAACAAGGAAGCAGACGAGATGTTACTTAGCTCCCCTGCGTCCAAGTGAGGCTGCAGGTTCTCACATCAACTATTTCCAAAGGCCAAAGAGGGGATCGATCGGGTTCTCATGAGTGTCTTTTTAGGTTCGTGGTACAGAAGGGTCAAACTACCACCAAGGCCATTAAACTACCCCTGGAAATGCCCAAAACTCATACGAAAACCGTGTCAAATATGTCAGCTTGGGCACCGAAAAGTTTAAGACTATGGCCCCTCCTCCTCTTTTGTGTGTCACCGTCACTAAATCTTCCCGATCGTTCTTATGGACTGAACAAGGAAGCAGAGGCGATGCGATATAGTTCCCCCGGGTCAAGGTGAGGTGAGGCTGCAGGTTCTTAAGAGGTTTACGTGATGGTGCAGAAAGTCACGGCAGGAACGCTTTCAGGTTTTAAGAGTTGGAGGTTATTCACATACTTCGGTAACTCAGCACATACTCGTCGGTGTGTGTGTGTGTGTGTGTGTGTGTGTGTGTGTGTGTGTGTGTGTGTGTGTGTGTGTGTGTATAATCTATCTTCAAAGGCCAAAAAGGAGATAAATCAGGTTTTAATGAGTGTTTTTAGGGTTCTTGGTACAGAGGAAGGGTTAAACTACCACCAGAGTCATTAAACTATCCTTGGAAATGTACAAAACTCCTACGAAAACCGTGCCAAAGTATGTGTGTCAGGGCGCCGAAATGTTTAAGAATATGACCCTAAAGTATTAAGCAAAACAGTTCGCACGAGTAAGGTTCAATAACTCCCGCTACTCTTTCCTCCCCGCCAAAAGCCCTTCAGCCCACGTGCCGCCCCGCCAAAGCCTCTGAGCCACGGTTGTTACACACGTAAAACTCGGCGTGATCAAAGCGGACATCTACTGTTTGATTTTTATTCTTTGTTTCTGTCATTACGAGTGAGTCTGTATAACCGCCGCCATCAAAGTGAGTCCGTGAGGAAATTATTCATCCTGGGACTGGATTCCACGAACTTTATGGATTAGACACACACACACACACACACACACACACACACACACACACACACACGATTCATAACCAAGCGAATTCATGCAGTCAAAGGAAACTTAATCAAAACTGTTCCCTTGTGTTGTGAAGAGTGGAACAAACGCCCCAACCTTGCCCTCGCCCCGGTGAAAAAGCGTGAGCGGAGTGGTTACCCCCGCGCGACAATTACCCGCGGCAATAACTGTCTGGAGACAAATGATTCGCCGGCACGTGGGGCGGCGGGAGGGAGCGAAGGGAAGGAATAGGGCGAGCGAAAAAGAGGAACAACAAGCATATAGAGGGGGACAGCGGAGAGAGAGGACAGTACGATGGGATTTGACTGAACGAGGGGCGACGGGAGGCAGGGATGGGAAGGAATAGGGCCAGGGAAAACGAGGGACAACAAGGATAGAAGGGGGCAGAGGAGAGAGGACAGTAGGCTGGGATTTGACTGAACGATGGGCGACGGGAGGCAGGGAAGGGAAGGAATAGGACCACGATAAGCGAGGCGAGGGGGAGGAAGGCTAGAGAAGGCAAGTGACAGAGGACAGTGGACTGGGAGGACCGGCGGAGGATGGCGGGGCAGGGAAGGGAAGGAATAGTGTTACGATAAGTGAGGCAAGGGGGAGGATGGCTAGGGGAAGGCAGGTGACAGGATAGTGGGCTGGGAGGACCGGCGGAGGATTGGCGGGGCAGGGAAGGAAAGGAATAGCGCCAGAATAAGCGAGGCAAGGGGGAGGAAGGCTAGGGAAGGCAGGTGACAGAGGATGGTGGGCTGGGAGGACCTGCGGAGGATTGGCGGGGTAGGGAAGGGAAGGAATAGCGCCAGGCAGGGAAAGCGTGGGTCAGGAAGGCTAGGGGAAAGCAGTGAACAGAGGACAAGGGTTGATAGGACCGATGGACGGACCTCAGCTGATGATTTGGCTGTACATTTGGTGCCAGGAGGGAAGAAATAGAGATGGACAGGACGAGCAAGGGGCAGAAAGGCTAGGTACAGGAAGCGTACAGAGAGGAAAGTGGGCAGGACAAGCGAGGACAGTAAAGCTAGAGGGAGGCAGCGGGGATAGGACAGTATAGGCAGGAAGGGACCGGGCGAACCTCAGCTGTTAACCCACTCACTCACTCGCTAACTGAACCAGCCCCAACCTTGCTTGCCTGGGATGGCATACTAGACACAATACGCTCCGCCACAGATCCACGACTAATGGATCTTCGGCAATATCGAGCCCTATGAGCCTACTACGACTGCTGCCCACAACGGTTCAGTGCCACAAGCAGAGGGTGGAGACCGTATATAAAGTAAACGTGTCTAAACTGTAACACTGATTACTAGACTATAATTTAACTAGGAAAAGAAGACCAATTAAACAAAGATAGCTCGTACTGCGTCCTTTTTGTTGCACGAACCAAAATATAAATAAAGTCGCGAGTCAATTACGTCTGCATCAAAAACACGTCAACAAATAACACAACGTTTGAAAATGCAATACGCGTCACTCATATGCTATCATTGCAACGTTATATTGACCTGAAACGTTCGAATGGAAATAAAAACATGAATATAATGTAATCAAACGTTTATATTATGTGCGGCTCTCTACAGGCACTTGTTGATCAGCTGTTCTTGGCAGTGTGACCTTTAACGCGAGTGTCTGAAGCCTGTTATGTGCGGCTCTCTACTGGCACTTGTTGATCAGCTGTTCTTGGCAGTGTGACCTTTAACGCGAGTGTCTGAAGCCTGTTATGTGTGGCTCTCTACAGGCACTTGTTGATCAGCTGTTCTTGGCAGTGTGACCTTTAACGCGAGTGTCTGAAGCCTGTTATGTGCGGCTCTCTACAGGCACTTGTTGATCAGCTGTTCTTGGCAGTGTGACCTTTAACGCGAGTGTCTGAAGCCTGTTATGTGTGGCTCTCTACAGGCACTTGTTGATCAGCTGTTCTTGGCAGTGTGACCTTTAACGCGAGTGTATGAAGCATGTCTTCTTAAACGTATCGGCATTTCAGTTCGCCAGTTTGAAAATCCTCTCGCAAAAGTTGCTTTTCTTGTGCTGCCTTGGCGCCGGTAGGCTGTCTTGAGTGGTCTCTTGGGCGGCCCAGCCCAGTAGTGGCGCAGGAGATTTTTTTTTCTTTTATAGTGGCTGCCGCGGTGTAACATGACTCCTGCCTGACCCATGCTGCCCCCGGTACTCCACTTGAACGAAGAGTCGCTGAAGTTAGGGCTGACTGAAGGTCTGGGCAGCATGTGGGTGATCTTCCGACACCCGGCGATGGTTGAACATTATCAGCGTGCATCGGTGGGACTCGAACCATGGTCCTCAGGCTCACCACGCCCGCACGCTAACCACTCACCACCGCCTCACCAAGTCGTAATAGGAGCCCGATACGTTTAAGAGTATGGACCAAAGCCTCCTCGCTACAGGAAACTCGTTCATGTCCAATTGCAGCTCCTCGTTCTTATTTCACTTTTCAACGGACTAAACAACTCTTGACGTAAGGAGGGATAAATTGTATTGTGGTTCTCAGAATGAGGGAGAAGCAGCATTGTAGCAAATGTGGCGATCTATCGAGACTCAAATATCAAACCCATGAACCCTCCGCCTCTCTGCAACGAAGACCTTGTGTATACATAGACTTATAAAAAGGAAAGAGTGCGCCTCGTTGCTTTTATTTATACGTATATGTTTTTTCTTGCATCAAAGGAAAGTCAAATTGAGCGTAGGGAAAACCTCACAAGCAATTCCGACTCTTTCGTCTTTTGCAACTTTTATGAATTGAAAACTCAGAGCCGTGGGGCAGAGAACGAGATACCCAGATCATCACAGTCTGCTTGGCGAGGGTTCCCCAGTCTCTCCTGCTGGGCCAAAATTCGCAAACCTTTTGAGGCCTAGACACCCACATATGATACAGCTTTCGTAGTGGTTGTGTTAGTATTCCCATGGGTAGTGTTGCGAGCCTGGTGATAGGTTGACAAGGCCTCTACGCCATGGTGTGGAAGACACATTCTTAAACCTTTCAGGGCACAATCACATTTGATAAGGCTTTGGTAGAGGTTGTGTTAGTATTTCCATGGGCAGCTTAATGAGCCTGGTGATAGTTTGACCATGAACACGGAAAAGAAACATCCCTAAACCTTTCGGGGCTTACACACCCACATTTGACATGGCTTTCGTGGAGGCTGAGTTAGTATTTCCATGGGCAGCTTTATGAGCCTACTTATAATGTGACAAGGCTTCTACACCATGAATAAGAAACACACTCATGAGAACCCGACTGATCTCCTTTGTGGCCTTGGGAAATAGATGCTGTGAGAGCCGAAAGCGTCTGAGAGTCCTGAACCAAATGTCTTCTAATAGGTGACAGCTGAGGCGCTAACATATGCCAGGACACAACCCACAACACACGGCAGAACAGGTCGAAAAATAAAAGACTAATGAGCACGTACAAATAAACGAATCCAGAATTGTTTGTTATTTTGGAACTTTGTGAATAACTGATACGCGATGAAAAAATATATATGAATTTTTGAACGAGTTAATATAATATAAATAAATACGGTTTATGAGGCGCTCTGATGCATATAATTACACTAATGATGCCGGGAAAATTCCTACACACACACACACACACACACACACACACACACACACACACACACACACACAGAAAAAACAGCACTAATTTATCAATCTATCTATCTATCTATCTGTACATCTGCTTACTTATCTATCTCTATATCTAATTATTTATCTATCTTTATCTATCTTAATCTATATCTACTATCTATATATCTATCTCTACCTCTGTCTATTTATATCTACTACTAATCTATCTATTTATCTATCTATATCAACATCTAACTTTCTCTCTCTATCTTCCTATCTATCTGTCTAACCTAACTCTAACCTAACCATTCCCAAAAGAAGCCAGGATCACCCCCTTACAAAACACAGAAGCCAAGACACACTCACGTTCCGTCCTGTAGTAACCGAGCTCATACACACACACACACACACACGACCTGCCCGAGGACTGCACCAGGCGACCCGAGGCTGCGCAACATACCTGAGGAAAGAAACGAAGATAAATTACTTTGTTTTACCTTTGAGGGAGATACCGGAAGGGAGGGAAGGAGGGAGGGAGGGGAGGAGGAGGAGGAGGGAGGAGAGGGAGAGAGGGTGGGGGGAGAGAGAGAGAGAGAGAGAGAGAGAGAGAGAGAGAGAGAGAGAGAGAGAGAGAGAGAGAGAGAGAGAGAGAGAGAGAGAGAGAGAGAGAGAGAGAGAGAGAGAGAGAGAAAGGAGGAAGGAGCTATAGTGATAAAAGAAAATAAGGAAAAGAAACAAAAAAATCAAAGAAAACGAGAGAAAAAATACAAACAGAAGAAGAAAGAAAGGGAGAAGAACAACAAGAACAAGAACAAGAACAAGAAAAAAGAAAAGAAAAATACGAAAAAATAAAATCAAATTACAGCCACCATCATTACCAACAACAACAACAACAGTAAAGCCAACAAATTAACAACAAATATAAAATGAATGCCAACAAAGAACACCAAGAGATAAAAATAAAAATAAAAATAATAATAATAATAATAATAATAATAATAATAATAATAATAATAATAATAAATAAATAAATAAATGCAAACGTTGAAAGAACAAAATGCAAAGCTAACAATGACGACAATATTGCAGCACAGTGTGTGTGTGTGTGTGTGTGTGTGTGTGTGTGTGTGTGTGTGTGTGTGTGTGTGTGTGTGTGTGTGTGTGTGTGTGTGTGTGTGTGTGTGTGTGTTGTGTGTGTGTGTGTGTGTGTGTGTGTGTGTGTGTGTGTGTGTGTGTGTGTGTGTGTGTGTGTGTGTGTGTGTGTGTGTGTGTGTGTGTGTGTGTGTGTGTGTGTGTGTGTGTGTGTGTGTGTGTGTGTGTGTGTGTGTGTGTGTGTGTGTGTGTGTGTGTGTGTGTGTGTGTGTGTGTGTGTGTGTGTGTGTGTGTGTGTGTGTGTGTGTGTGTGTGTGTGTGTGTGTGTGTGTGTGTGTGTGTGTGTGTGTGTGTGTGTGTGTGTGTGTGTCTTATCTATCAACCTACATTTATCAATCTATTTATTACGTCGATAACTGAATTTTCCTATCAATCTTTCCATCAATTTACTACTATATATATTTCCATTAATCTATCAAAGGGAAGAGGCGGTAATTGGGTGTTTTAATGACTGGGTGGCGGAGGCGAGGGGGAGGGGGGCGAGGGTGGAGGGTCGGGGGTCAAGTCAATGATCCTAATGATGTGCTCTGACTCCCAACCTTCGCCCGAGGTAAAAAAATTTGCTTAGTTTTAAAATGGAAGAAGGTGGCCGGCGCGTCAAGCTAACTACAGGCGTCCTTTGATCGCTCAGAGTCACGCTAGACGCCGGCGAGCAGCACCGTGTTCCTCGTGGCCCTTAAACGGACGGAAGGCAGCCGCATCAAGCTAACTACAGGCGTCCTTTGATCGCTCTGAGTCACGCTAGACGCCGGCGAGCAGCACCGTGTTCCTCGTGGCCCTTAAACGGGCGGAAGGCGGCCGCATCAAGCTAACTACAGGCGTCCTTTGATAGTTCAGAGTCACGCTAGCCGTCGGCGAGCACCGCGTTTCTTGTGGCCAAGCTTACACATGTTCGCAGGCAAGTCTTGGTGAACCTTCCTCGGAAATATTGAAAAACAGAAACTATGACGGAGCTTCGAGATGTCTCAAGGCGATCTCGGTCCTTTGAAATATTGTTATTGTCTGTCGAAGGATGGCCAAAAAGTGACGAAATAGCCGTGAAATAAAACGTGACGAAGATGGAGGATTAGAGGGAGGAGGAGGAGGAGGAGGAGAGGAAGAGTTGGGAAAAAGAAAATAGTGAAGGATATGACCGTGAACAAAAGAAGATACGAAGAGAAAGATAACAGGAGGAGGAATTAAATAAGGTCTTTCTATATACATTCCGACTCTCTCTCTCTCTCTCTCTCTCTCTCTCTCTCTCTCTCTCTCTCTCTCTCTCTCTCTCTCTCTCTCTCTCTCTCTCTCTCTCTCTCTCTCTCTCTCTCTCTCTCTCTCTCTCTCATTTATTCCTTCCTTCACCTTTACTGTAATTTCTTCTATACTCATTCTTTCTTATTTTTTTCTCTTTAAAAGCTAATTTTCTCTCTCTCTCTCTCTCTCTCTCTCTGTAACTCTATCTCTATCTATCTATCTTTCTATCTATCTATCTATCTATTTATCTATCTATCTATCTACCTCTCCCTCTCTCCTTGTGGCCGAATTTAAGGTTATTTTGTTAAGGACACGTCTAGGAGATCGGCAGTGAGTAGCGTCTCGTCCCCTTCGTTATGCTTACTCGGCTCGTGCTTGTATATTTTGTTAAGGACACGTCTAGGAAATCGGCAGTGAGTAGCGTCTCGTCCCCTTCCTGATGCTTACTCGGCTCGTGCTTATATATTTCCACGTGGTTCCTTATCTCGCGGACTTGACTTCCCGGCGAGGCGTCATTATGCAAAATATGATGTTTACACTCTGGCTTTCCTGCGTTGTGTGTGTGTGTGTGTGTGTGTGTGTGTGTGTGTGTGTTTGTTTGCCTGTTTCTGTCTTTCATTGTCTAGCTCATCCTTAGTCTCTGTCTGTCTCAATCTTCCTCTCTGTCCCTTCTCTGTCTCTTCCTGTATCTCAATCTCTCTCTCTCTCTCTCTCTCTCTCTCTCTCTCTCTCTCTCTCTCTCTCTCTCTCTCTCTCTCTCTCTCTCTCTCTCTCTCTCTCTCTCTCTCTCTCTCGATATAGAGAAAAACAATGGATGATATTTTTCCGTACCCTAAAGGTGAAGCCGAAAAAGAAATTCTATTATTCACCACACACACACACACACACACACACACACACACACACACACACACACACACACACGCACACGCACACGCACACACACACGCACACACACACACACACACAACGCTTGTACGTATACGCTCCTCGTGAAAAATTTCCGGTGGCGCGGGGGTCGTTAGAAGCCGGAGTTGTGGCCGGCCGAAAGGAGCGCCACATAAACATTACCTGTTTTCTTCCTTCACCTCGTGGCCGCGCGCTGCATCGCCTCCCCTCGCCCTTTGTTGAGGGTTCACGCAGGGCCGCTGCCTTGCTTTACTACGGAAGAAACGAGCGCTGCGTCTTGAGTGCGGGATGATACACTGGTGGCAGCGCTGCGTCTTGTGAGATGGTTGTGTTATGTGTTCTTCTTGTTCTTCCTGCATCGCCTCCCTTCGCCCTTTGTTGAGGATTCACGCCGTACCGCTTCCTTGCGGAAGAAACGAGCGTTGCGTCTTGAGTGCGGGACGATACACTGGTGGCAGCGCTTGGATCCCTGTCTTGTGAGGTGGTTGTGTTATGTGTTCTTCTTGTTCTTCCTGCATCGGCTCCCTTCGCCCTTTGTTGAGGGTTCACGCCGGGCCGCTTCCTTGCTTTACTACGGAAGAAACGAGCGCTGCGTCTTGAGTGCGGGATGATACCCTGGTGGCGCCGTGGCAACGTTTGGATCCCTGTCCCGTGAGATGTACTATAGAAAAGAAATAGTGGTTGTATTACTTGTTAAAACGTTCTGGCGTTGTGCTGGTCTTTCGGCATGTATTGTGTTCATTACTTAAGTCTGTGATCGTAATGGTGACCCTCGCAGTGGAATTCTTAGAGGTAGTGAAGAGGATCGTGTCAAACCGAGGAAATAGGCTCGAGTCCCACCCAAGGACGCTGACAATTTTCAACCACCACCGAGTGGCGAAAGATTATCCACATGTTGCCCAGATCCTCAGTCAACCCAACCTTCAGCGACTTCGTTCAAGCGGAGCACCGGGGGGCAGCATGGGCCAAACATGCCATACATGATGTCAGCTACAATAAATAAAATTCGCCTGCGCCACTAACGGGTTGGGGTCGTCCAAGAGGCCCATCAAGAAGGTCTACCGGGGCTCAAGGCGGCATCTGAAAAAAATGGTGCTGAATACTTTTTCTCTGGCTCTGGCTTGTGGCGTAAGTCCAGCACGTGTTCACAGTAATTGCTCTGCTTGTAGTGGTATTAGTGGTGGTGGTGGTTACGCGCTTTAGCCGGTCCTATTAGCGTGCAGTGTTTCGTCTTTATTTCCTGGTTGAATATGTGGCGTTACTCTTCATTTTAGTGAGGAATCAAAACTGTCACCCTTGTCGTAGCGGTACATACAGTTTCGGTTATAGAAGTGACGGTAATGTGGTCGTGTTGGCATCAAGGGCTAGCTATTCATTCCCCGGCTTGATCTGCGACATTCCTCGTGCCCCGTGTGGCTGGGATGGCGTCAGGCCCTGGAGATGTCTCGTCGTTGGGGTGTCGGTGATCCATAAACCTTTGATCTCCGCGACACGTACCAGTGAAGGCCGCAGAGACATTGCACACCGAGATCAGAGGCTGAGATGTCCCAGTGGGTCATCTGTGTCTCCTCCTCCTCATTCCCTCTCTCCTCCGCCCCTCTTCTTCATCATTTTAATTCCTTTTCTGTCCTCACTGTCTTATATGTCAGCTGATACCTATTACTGTCTCTCTTTTTCATCCCTTTAGTTCCTTTTCTGTATTCATTGTCTTTTTTCTACTGATATCCATTACTGTCCCTCCTCTTCATCCTTTTAATTGCTTTTCTCTCTTCAGTGTCTTATATTTCTACTTCCTTCATTACCGTTCTTGTTGTTTATATAGATAACATTGCAACGTTTTTCTTTTCAATAAGATATCAGTTTCTCGATTCAAAGTTTATTTTTTTTAACTTTATTGCTAATGTTCAAATATCCATTCCCCGCAAAAAAGAAAAATATATTCAAAATTGTTGTAAAATCAATCTGCTTACCTCATCATTCTGTTTCAAGGCAATGGAAATTCATGCTACGAAATCAAATATCGAATAGCCATGTGTAGATTTCAATATAGTTACGAAATACTCAAGTAGTCAAGCGTATCAACTAATATTTATATATAAAAAAAAAAAAAATTAAGATGTAAGAACCACCAAAGTTAATTTTAAAAAAAAACACGAATTTCAGAAGTAGGAGAGGAGGACAAATTTCCCCGTGCAGTAATTAGGATGAAGGAGGAATATATTCAAGCCTCGCGTTCTTAAGATAAATTCGAGGTAATAAGTTTTCATGCTTTGACTGACTACACGTCGCGCGCTGCTAAGGCTGAGCAGGATAAACACACCACGCCGAGGAGGGACCCAGGACGCGGCGGCGGCGGGGAGGATACGCGTTCTCTGGCACACCGAGAGGCTGGGAGTGTGTGTGTGTGTGTGTGTGTGTGTGTGTGTGTGTGTGTGTGTGTGTGTGTGTGTGTGTGTCTCTCTCTCTCTCTCTCTCTCTCTCTCTCTCTCTCTCTCTCTCTCTCTCTCTCTCTCTCTCTCTCTCTCTCTCTCTCTCACATCCCTTCCTCTCCACCTGGCCCTCTATCTCGTGTACACTTTGTTCCTTCTCTTTCATCCCGCACTTATCGTTTTACTCGCTCGGAAAGCTTTTGGAAAGGTTCTCTGTTCTATCTTGACCATTAACTTGAATTTGTTCCGGCAGTAACCTTCACGGTCTTTTACGCTCCCTCTCTCTGCTGCTAAGGGCGTGTGCAGGGACCTGAGAGGCACGAGGAGATTGAGGGCCGTATTCTTATTAAACATGTCGGCGCCCTAGCATACGTATTTGACAAGGCTTTCGTAGGAGTTTGGGACATTTCCAGGGGAAGTTCTATGACCGTGGTGGTAGTTTGACCTTTCCTCTGTACCATGAACCTAAAAAAACCCCACATTTGACAAGGTTTTCGAGGGAGTTTGGAGCATTTTCATGGGCAGTTCTGTGACCCTGGTGGTAGTTTGACCCTTTTTCTGCACCATGAACCTAAAGAAACACACATTTGACAGGGTTTTCGTAGGAGTTTGGGTAGTTTCATAACCCTGGTGGTAGTCTGACAAAGTTTCTGCACCATGGACGTAATTAAACACTCATTTGGACGTGTTTAACCTCTTCTTTGGCGTTTAGATATGACTGATAGAAGAGAAGGAAGCGTGTAAGAATACCATCCATCTATCTCGACCCCGTTCATAGCCTCTGCACGCTGGCTCTACCCCCTCTGACCCTCGTTCGCTAATATTTAGATGATTACTTCGACATTTCTTTTACAGTCGATGCCACATGTCAGCCTGTTTTCCATGCAAACTGTACCTCCTCCTCTTCCTCCTCCTCCTTTTCCTATTCCTTCTTCTTTTTCTTTTTCCTTTTTTTTCTTTTTCTTTTTCCTCCTTTTTCCTCCTCCTCCTCCTCCTGTGTGGCAGTTTGTTCGGCGTGGCTGACATCACCGTCATCATGCCTCCACCCCAAAGCTTGGTTCCCCTTTGAGGCGTGCGTCGGGGCCTCGGACTGATGTGCATCGAGGGAGTGACGGCAAGAAATAAGGTGACTTTTCAGACCGCCTCGCTTTACACTCCAACTGGCAATGCAGGATTCTTATGTAGGATTATTTGCTTATTGTATTGGTGTGTTCTTTTTAGGCAGTCGTTATTAATATTGCTATTGTTACACACACACACACACACACACACACACACACACACACACACACACACACACACACACACACACACACACACTCCCGAAAAGAAATATTAATAATGGAATAAATAAATGCATGAATGAATAAATAAATAAACGTCGAGTTATTTCCCCTGCCTCGAAAAAGAAATTATTGTATTATGAAAAAATATATATAAATGAGGATAACAAAGAGAAAATAAAAATTTGTAAAAGCAATGCTTGAACGACACTAAATATTATCCCAACATTGCAAAACCTGAACAAAATATATAAACACACTTTGCTTACACAACATTCGAATTTAAGAGCTTTAAAAAACACACAGGACCATATTCGTGAACGTATTAGGAGCAGCGAGTAGCGGGCTTTTTTATTATTATTGTTTCCTTTTTTTGTGCCCTTCAGCTGTTCCTTTGTTGTAAAAAAAAAAAAAAAAAAATCGGACTCCCATTACGACTATTCCCCAAGGCCACAGAGAATACTAGCATGCCATGCCGTTCGTGGTGCGGAGGTCGTGTACACCTGTCACAGGTATCACAAAACAGTCCCTGAAAACCCCCGCAACTTCTACGGGAGTCCACAGAGAAGAATGACCGGGTCTTCATGGGTGGTTTTCCCGTTCAAGGTGCAGAAGTCGTGTACAACTATCACAGGTATCACAAAATAGTTCTTAAAAACCCCAACAACTTCTACACGAGGCCAGAGAAGAATAATTGGGTTTCCATTTGTGGTTTTCCCGTACAAGGCGCAGACCAACGTTGCCAGATTGTTGTACTCAGCCGCTCATATTTCCCGACTTCCTACCCCAAAACTGTCTTCTGGGCTCCAATAACAAAACTCATTTATAGTTATCGTTAAAAGAGTTAGATCCTGATGTTTCTTGGCAATAGTTAGGCGTCAGAAACCGGTAAATACTATGCTCTGAGTACGATAATCTGGCAACGGTGGTGCAGACGTCGTGTACAACTATCACTGGTATCACTAAATAGTTCTTATAAACCCCAACAACTTCTACGAGAGGCTTTTCAAACAGGAGAACTGAGGCGCCGATACGATCAAGAATACCGGCTGTAATGATGTGTGTGACCGGAACCGAAAAACGTGTGGGCGCCGAAAACATATCAACGAACAAAGCAGCCAGTCATGTCCGCGGCGCCTGGCTTTGATTTGACACTGACGGCGAGCGTGGTGACAGCCTTGAGTGGCGACGCGTGGCTCGCTGCTGCCGCCTGCACTGTCACCACGATGCGATCACCGCCGACTTTGCAGCTAAACCAACTTGGGGCCATATTCTCAAACTATTCGGGGCCCAAGTACACATTTTTTACAAGGCTTTCATAGGCGTTTTGGGCATTTCCAGGGGTAGTTTAATGACCCTGGTGGTAGTGTGACCTTTCTTCTGTACCATGGATGTGAAAAAATCCTCATGAAAACCCGATTAATCTATCCCATTCGGGGCCCACGTACACATATTTGACAAGGCTTTCATAGGCGTTTTGGGCATTTCCAGGGGTAGTTAATGACGCTGGTGGTAGTGTGACCCTTCTTCTGTACCATGGATGTAAAAAAAAAAAACTCATGAAAAATCGATTAATCTCCTTTTCGGCCTTTGGAAATAGTGTATGTGGGAGGCGGAAGCGTCTGAGAACACCCACCCAGGGGAGTATGTACAGGAGCGAAAGGACACAGGATACAGACTGTGATCAGAGGAGCCCAACGGAGAGAACAATTTGACAGAGTAAGGAGAAGGGTCAAAGGTTAGGAAGAGATCTAAAATGTTGGGTGTATCTCCAAGGCGGTTGGGATCAATTAAGAGATCTCTCCACCCAATTTTCAGCTGCTCCATCAACTATCTGCACGATTAGTCTATTCAAGGCTGCTCCTGTAAACCTAACCTGCTTCCCGGCGTTGGTCTTGCTTATAGGGTTGTTTTTTACAGCGGGCTATTTGTTTACTCTTTATTTTGCCCTTAAGCTGTGAATTGATGCATTTGATAATAAGTGTCTACGCAGAATCACGAGATATCAATGGAATGACTTTGTGTGTGTAACCGGCGACTACCCCGTGAGACTGGTTCAAGGCCTGTTACCTGTATAGTCCGTGAACGCCGACTCTCTCTCTCTCTCTCTCTCTCTCTCTCTCTCTCTCTCTCTCTCTCTCTCTCTCTCTCTCTCTCTCTCTCTCTCTCTCTTTTTTTGTTCACGTTCAGGGCCATTTTCCTTCACTTTTCTCCTCTTTTCTTTCCCTTTCCCCGACTCTTCCAGTTTGTACACGCGCGCTCACAGTTTTTAGGGCAGGCAGGCGCCGTGCTTATGAAGGCTGTCAATTATGAGGAAGCCTGAGATCTAGCGTTAAAAAATGAGGAGCAGGAAATGGTAGGTAGCAAGAAGAGGAGGAGGAGGAGGAGGAGGAGGAGGAGGAGGAGGAGGAGGAGGAGGAGGAGGAGGAGGAGGAGGAGGAGGAGGAGGAGGAGGAAGAAGAGGAGGAGGAGGAGGAAGAAGAGGAGGAGGAGGAGGAGGAGGGGGAGGAAAAAGAAGAAGAAGAAGAAGAAGAAGAAGAAGAAGAAGAAGAAGAAGATGAAAAAGAAGGAAAGAAAAATAAGAAGAGGACGCGGAAGAGGACAAGGGAGAGGGCGAGGAGGAGGAAGAAAAGGTAGAGGGGGACAAAAATGCGGAGTAGGAGAGCGAGGGGGAGGAGGAGGAGGATGTAGACAAGAATTCGGGAGAAGGAGGAGAAGGAGGAGGAGGAGGAGGAGGGCAAGATAAATACAAAGCCCAGCCGGTAATAAAGAGGATTCGTGGCTTAGTAGCACAGTCCATTATATATACGACCTTCCACTGTTAAAAGGACGGAAAAGAGAGAAGTCAGCTTACAGACCACCGACCCCAACGATACACCCCCGTAGAGAGCTCGGAACGAATATATTAAAGTAAGAAAAGTTTATAGCCAAAATAAATAAAATAAACCTTTAGATATACATTTACTTCGTTATTAAAACCACGTAATTTAAAACTCGCATACAAGGAGAGATGTTTGTATAGGGCCATATTATCAAACATTTCGGGTCACACACACACACACACACACACACACACACACACACACACACACACACACACACACACACACACTATTTGATAAGGCTTTCATAGAGGTTCTCGCAACTTGCCCCAGTCATGAGTTACGTGGGCGTCCCCTGGTCTCCTCCACTCAAGGTTATCCTCTACTAAAACAACCCTATAAGCAGGATCGACGCCCGGGAAGCAGGTTAGGTTCACAGGAGCTGCCTTGCATAGACCTACAAGAGTTAATCAGCATCTTCATTCTTTCATCCCTTTCGCTGGTAACTCTGTGGGCTTGGGTTGTGACTCTAGTACTCTCTCTCTCTCTCTCTCTCTCTCTCTCTCTCTTACCTCATGCCTCAACAAAAGTACTCTAGCTCACCCCCTACTCTATCCAAATCCCTTGCAGACTCCTTATGTTCTTAAGTTCCACGTGCCCGATTCCGTACAAAAAAAAAGACTGGTGTCGCGGCGTGTGAGCGACTTCCAGGCACTACTGAGCCGTATAGATGTCCATGCTCTGGGTCCAGCGGCCGTGAATTCCTCCGGGGGGAAACTTTGGCCCGAACCTTTACCTGGATCGACAGAGAGCAATAGAGTGCGTTGGCGGCGGGTCGTTCTACACGCTGAAGTTTCCTAAAGGCGTAACTATCGCAATTCAAAGACTTCGATGGAAAGAGTTGCCCTAAATAAATAAACTATAACTTGTTCTTAAATGATGTATCAACACACTTCTTTATTCGGCAAAACTAATGAAGTAAAGTTGCTTCTAAACCATTCGAATGAACTGCCAATACGACTTAACGCTTGCAAGATGGGAGTAGCAAGACACCTATACATCTGATTTTGACCGTCTTTCGGATAAACAAACAAAATGAAGCTGCCATAGTTGTTCGTAAATCATAAGAAAGAACTGCCTACGACTAAACTCTTGCAAGATGGGAGTATCAACACCTATACATCTGATTTTGACCGTCTTTCGGATAAACAAACAAAATGAAGCTGCAATAGTAGTTCGTAAATCATAAGAAAGAACTGCCTACGACTTAAACCTTTCAATATGTGGGAATATCCAAGACACCCTATACATCTGATTTTGATCCTCTTTCGGATAAACAAACAAAATAAAGCTGCTATAGTTGTTCGTAAATCATAAGAAAGAACTGCCTACGACTTAACGCTTGCAAGATGGGAGTATCAACACCTATACATCTGATTTTGACCCTCTTTCGGATAAACAAACAAAATAAAGCTGCTATAGTCGTTCGTAAATCATAAGAAAGAACTGCCTACGACTTAAACGATTTCGAGACGGCAGTACCAAGACACCTATAAATATGCTTTTGACCCTCTTTCGGCAAAACAAATAAGATAAAATTGCTCTCATGTCATAACGAACTGCCTACGACTTAAACGCTTACAAGAAGGAAGTATCAAGACACCTCTCCATCCGATTTTGACACTTTTCAAAGCTGTTCCTCTTCGGCAGCAGGCTATATTTTTGTCTAATCTTTTACTTTACCCTTCAACTGCTTCCTTGCCTCGAAGCTCTTTCTCTTTCGGCACCAGGCTGTTTTGTCTCATCCATACTTTTACCTTAAGCTGACTCCTTTAACTGACTCTTACTCTTTTTCAACTCGGGCTTTTTTTTTTTTTTTTTTTTTTGTCTTACCTTTAGCTGCCTCCTTTTTCGACTCTTAATGCTCCCGTTCACACTGTTCCCGACTCTGGGCCATGACAACCCAGCGTCTTTACACCCACCTCTTCAAACTGTGCCGACTTAGCATCAGCCGGTCGTTTCTAAGGCCCCTTTCCGACCATAGTGCGACCCTTTTCACATCAACCCCTCACACCCAAGACCTCGTGTACCCTGAGTCGCTGTGTTATCTCGTGGCCCAAGTCAGCACAGTGATGGACGATAATGTGTGTGTGTGTGTGTGTGTGTGTGTGTGTACTCTACATAACAGGAACACACACACACTAAATATAAGCCTTGTTAGTGAGGCAGGCAGTGTGTCATGTTTGCTACGCGTCCACAGCCACCAGCCAACGCGTGTTAAACCTGTGACTTGTGCTGGCCGAGAGTCTTTATAGTTAGTACACGTAAAGCTCACGAGTGTTCTGTTAGCACACACACACACACACACACACACACACACACACACACACACACACACAGGAAAAAAATGTGTGTGTGTGTGTGTGTGTGTGTGTGTGTGTGTACTGTTATCATACACAAACCCTTGAATAAAATACATAAAGAAAGCCATGCAAACAAAGCGAGAGAGAGAGAGAGAGAGAGAGAGAGAGAGAGAGAGAGAGAGAGAGAGAGAGAGAGAGAGAGAGAGAGAGAATAATCACTAAATAGATAGACAAAATGATCCTAAAATGGACGCAACACACACACACACACACACACACACACACACACACACACAGAAACACGCGTGAATGTCACAGAAGCGAAAAGGCTAATCAATATGAGGGGAGGAGGAGGAGGAGGGAGGAGGAGGAGGAAGAGGACGTGGAGGAAATGGAGGAAAAGAAAAGAATAGACGGAAGAAAAAAAAGAGGAGAAGAGGAGAAGGAGCCGCGCAATCACTCCTCCCTCCCTCTCTCTCTCTCTGACAACATCCATTAGTGACAATCTGACCTGTTCCTCTTGTTCTTCAGAGAGGGACACACACACCTACCACCACACACACACACACACACACACACACACACACACACACACACAGAAGAATACGAAGGACAAAAAGATGGAATGAAAAAAATGAAAAATGAGAAAGATAGGAAGTGAAATGTAAATGAATGAGAATAACATCAACAACAATATTTATGGAAGCAAAACTAACAACAACAACAACAATAACAACAAGAGAAACAAAAACATTAAGCAAAGAATTACCAAGTGAAGCAGAAGCAACAACAACAACAAAACAACAACAACAGCAGTAAGAGTTAAAAAAAATGTATTCGTGGTAACGGTGGCGGCGGCGGAGAGAGAGGTAGGGAGGTCGGAGAGAGAGGAGGGAACAGGTGGAGGGGGAGGAGGAAGAGGAGGGACCAGGTGGAAGAGGGGGATGCAGAAGGGGAAGAAGGTGGAAGAGGGTGGAGTAGGTGGAGAGGGGCGCATCAGGGGAAGAGGGGAGCCGGTGGAGGAGGAGCAGAAGAGCGAAGGAGGGAGTGGGAAGGAGGAGAGGACGCAGGTGTGTGTGTGTATAGTTATTGTCTTGCTTACGCGACTCATCCTTCGATTATGCCACAAGGTGCTGTATCATGTGTTTAGAAGATCTTACTACAGGTCTTGGCTCAGAAAATTCATATATACTTCCTTACTAATGAGACTTTTCCTTCCCCTTGCATGAGGTCGTTCTTGTTGATTTATGTCATATGGTGCTGGCTATCATGTGTTTGAAGATACCCTAAGCTTAACTTAACCTAACCTAACAAAACCCCAAATCGTTACTATAGGTCTTGACTCAGAAAATTCATATATGCTTCTATACTAATGAGACTTTCTATATAACAAAGTGAGGTTATTCTTTGTTATTTTATGCCATAAGGTGCTGGCTATCATGTGTTTGAAGATAACCTAAACTTAACCTAACCTAACAAAATCCCAAACAGTTACTATAGGTCTTGACTCAGAAAATTCATATATGCTTCCTTACTAATGAGACTGTCTATACAACAAAGTGAAGTCATTTTCTGTTGATTTATGCCATATGGTGCTGGCTATGATGTGTTTGAAAGTTTCTTAAATTTAACTTAACCTAACCTAACCTAACAAAACCCCAAACAGTTACTATAGGTCTTAACTCAGAAAATTCATATATGCTTCCTTACTAATGAGACTTTCTATACAACAAGGGGAGGTCGTTCTTTGTTGATTTATACCATAAGGTGCTGGCTACCTTGTGTCATTATTTTTTTTTACTTTTATCTAATTTATCTCATCTCTTTTAACTAATTTATATTTTTTCTTGTTTTTTCCTTCGTACCAGATGTCTGTCTCTTACACGTCAATAACCTCACTCCCGATATTTTTCCTCCTCCTCCTCCTCCTCCTCTTTGTTCTCTACCCTTCTTGTTTTCCCACTAAGCCACTTTTCACTCACTCCTTCCCTCCTCCTCCTCTTACCTCTTGTTTGTCATTTTTTCCACACAGTGTCATCCTTATTCCCGTCCCCTTTATCCCTGCGTCCCTTTACCAGCAAAACATAGGAGGCGAGTAAAAGGCCCGCCGGCGTCTGAGGGAGGAAGGCTGGAAGGGATTTATATGCGTGAGGCTCTAAGATCGGTATCGTCAGACGCTTCCATCCCTCACATCAACTATTTCCAAAGGTCGAACAGGAGATCAGTCGGGTTCTAATGAGTGATTTTCTAGGTTCATGGTACAGGAGAAGGGTCAAACTACCACCAAGGTCATAAAACTACCCATGGAAATGCCCACAACTCATACGAAAGTCTTGTCAAATGTGTGTTTCTTAGGTTCATGGTACTGAAGAAGGGTCAAACTACCACCAGGGTCATAAAACTACCCATGGAAATGCCCCAAACTCCTACGAAAGTCTTGTAAGATGTATGTTTCTTAGGTTCATGGTACTGAAGAAGGGTCAAGCTACCACCAGGGTCATAAAACTACCTCTGGAAATGCCCAAAACTCCTACGAAAGCCTTGTAAAATGTGTGTGCATAGGCGCCGAAAGGTTTAAGAATATAATCGCCACTGAGTCACTTTAAATCATCGCTCCTCGGCTGCACGTGTCGGGAAATTGGCAATGATCCGCCTCACCCCTTGGCAAGCTTCGCACTCTTTGCATGCAGTCAACACACGGCAGCCGGCAAGCGTGTTATTCCTGCCCATATTTGTTCAGCATAATAGTTCGCGCCTCTCGCCTCTCACGTCGCCGGGCTATTGCTACCAGAAAAATGCCTTCGCGGAGTGACGGATGAGGCTCTCTGAAACGCCATAAGCTGCCCCTGATGTAAGGCCGACAAGCTCTCCCATACACACACACACACACACACACACACACAATCACCACATCCACTACCAACGCCAGTACCACGCTCACACACATATCATAGCCTCTACCACCCACCAAACACATAACCTGTACTTTATCACACACACACACACACACACACAAACACACACACCACCACCACCACAACTGTCGCCGGAACTGAACATCGCCACGGCAAGCTATCGTGAGCCTCGCCAGAATTCACCTCCAGCCCAGGACGACGACGAGGAAGAGGAGGAAGAAGTGTTTATCTAGTCAAAGCATACTATGAGTGCCTGAGCCGACCCGTTCCGCTGATGCTCTAGCTCAGGGTAA
Source organism: Eriocheir sinensis (assembly GCF_024679095.1). Lineage (NCBI taxonomy): Eukaryota > Metazoa > Arthropoda > Malacostraca > Decapoda > Varunidae > Eriocheir > Eriocheir sinensis. The sequence continues at coordinate 2,104,384 of NC_066528.1, read as the reverse complement.
ATATTGCACGCCGGCACGGGAGGCACGGAATGTCTTGAGTGTCATATTCTTAAACATTTCGGCGCCCAAGTTCACTTACGCTCGTGTTTGGCATGGCTTTCGTAGGAGTTTTGGGCATTCCCAGGAGAAGTTTTATGGCCCTGGTGGTGGTTTGACTCTTCTGTGCCATGAACCTAAAATACCACTCATGAAGACCCGACTGATCTCCTTTTTGGCCTTTGGAAAGAGGTGATGTGAGAGGCGAAAGCATCCGCCAATACCGACCTGTATATCTGATTCTAGACTTTCTTTCATTAACGTTAACAGCGAAAGTAAGTATTTTGAGAAACCATAACAACATATTTTTTTGCTTTGAATTAAACGTTAAATATTTGAATCTGTTTTCCTTTCTCATTAACGTTAAAACTAAAAGTAACCAGTTTGAGGAACAGAATAATATACTGTACGATGCCGCTTGGAATTATACATTAAACACCTGATTCAAAAAAATTTCTCATTAACGTTAACACTAAAATTATTTTGAGAATCAAGAACAACACATTTTCGACGTCGCTTGGAATTATACATTACACATCTGATTCTAAACTTTCCCTCATTAACGTTAACGCTAAAACTAACTATTTTGAGAAGCCAGAACAACACATTTTTGACGCAGCGTGGAATTAAGCATTACATACCCGAGGCTAAAATTTCATTCTACATATCATAATACGACCTTCCGCTCCTCGAGTCAGGCGGAGGAGGATCCATGCATACTTCATCCACGCAGAGGCAAGACAAAATGATGTTCCGGAAAAGTCTCTCCTCGTGTGTTAATCATATGGCTGCTGTTGTCTGGGCGCCCGAGGGAACACACGAGCGCGGCGCTTCACGGGAAAACACAGCACTGACGACCATGAGCTAACGCCACAGCCCAATACAGTGTCTATATAATCCTATACAGTTCATGATGGCCAGGTTTTCGATGCTCGCTCTACAAATAATAGTCAGAACCCGTAGTGATGTTTAAGGTCAGTATTCTCAAACGCTTTCGGCTCACACAACAAATATTTCAGTATTTCCAAAGGCCACAAAGGAGATTGGTCGGGTTCTCATGAGTGTTTTTTATTTATATTCATGGTGCATAAGCCTTGTCAAACTGTCACTAGGCTCATAAAACTACCCATCGAAGTACTCATGCAAAGCGCGTTACTCCTACAAAAGAGATATTCTATTTAGTTTCCCTTGAATTATTTAACTTATTTATAGACACAAAACATTATACAAGAAATTTTAAGTCTTTGGCATAAGACATAACAGAAGACACCGTGATTAAGAAGACAGGCAAAAAACAAGCACTTAGACACATAGGAACACAACTCAAGACATCACTCGTCCACACAAAAACAAGTGCAAGTAACCAAACAGGCGACACACATCGATGTTAAACTCCTTCTCCTCCTCCTCCTCCTCCTCCTCCTCCTCTTCCTCCTGATGCCCAAACATTTGCAAGTCGTTTCTATAATGGTCTCTCCTTGCCTCATAGACGACCCTCCCGCGCCACGCCCTCCACGGCCACCACGACCCCAAGGCACCAAGGCACCCAGGCCGACCCTTCAAACGACCATCTGAAGACCGGACGACAACAATAAAATCCCGGCTGTCCGTCAACCAGCGCCATTGTCACTTTGTTGGTGGCGTATTGAGGGCCGTAAAACACACATAGATAGATAGATAGATAGACAGATAGATATATAGATGGATAGAGAGACAGAAAGAAGAGCTAAGGAGATGAAAATATGAAATTGAATGAAATGAAAGCTGAAAATAAAAACGAGATGGAAAATGAATGATAAAAAATAAAAAATAAAAGAAATGAAAATGAATATGAATGAGATGAATAATAAAAGTGAATGATATGAAAATGAAATGAAAAAGGGAAAATGAATGATGAAAAATCAAAGTCGAAAACACACACACACACACACACACACACACACACACACACACACACGGGAACCTCATGAAACCAACCTATATACACTCGCTTTGTTTACGATCCAAATATAACATTGCACAAACAAACCATCCTTGTGTGTGTGTGTGTGTGTGTGTGTGTGTGTGTGTGTGTGTGTGTGCCCCCGTCACTCTTGCTTCTCCGTCTGTCAGTCACTCAGTCGTGCTTGTCTTGTGATTTGTCTGTCTGTCTGTCTATCTATCTATCTATCTATCTATCTGTATGTATGTATGTCTATTTGATTCTGTTCCCTCTGCATATAAATGTCAGTATGTCTGTTAAATTACCTGCCCACCTGTCTGTCTGGCTGTTAATCTGCCTGTCCGTCTGTCTGTTGAACTATATAAACACCCACCCACTCTCTCTCTCTCTCTCTCTCTCTCTCTCTCTCTCTCTCTCATCACCAACCAAGCTCTCTCTGGCTCGACGCACTAAGTAAGAGAAATTTACGACGGCGACCCTTCTTGTAAACACGGAAACGAATAACATTAATAATCTCCGGAGTAAAAATATATATACGAGTTAATATTTGATAGCGCAGAGGTAGTCGCCTTGTTCTGTTCACACCTGCACAGACACAGACTTTCCGGGACGCTTTAAACTGCAGACAAACAATTTATTTCACTGTGCATGTCCGAGGAATTAAGAGAACAAGAATTATATTAGAATATATGCTGAAGGAGGAGAGTATAAGAGGAAGGCCTCGAGATAAATAGATAGAGAAATATATATATATATATATATATATATATATATATATATATATATAGAGAGAGAGAGAGAGAGAGAGAGAGTGAAAAAGAGAGAGAGAGAGAGAGAGAGAGAGAGAGAGAGAGAGAGAGAGAGAGAGAGAGAGAGAGAGAGAGAGAGAGAGAGAGAGAGAGAGAGAGAGAGAGAGAGAGAGAGAGAGAGAGAGAGAGAGAGAGAGAGAGAGAGAGAGAGAGAGAGAGAGAGAGAGAGAGAGAGAGAGAGAGAGAGAGAGAGAGAGAGAGAGAGAGAGAGAGAGAGAGAGGCCGAAAAATTACTATTCCTCGCGTGACAAAGGTTAATGTTGCTGCTGTTGTTGTTGTCGTTGTTGTTAATGCAGTTTTTTTTACCTTTTGTTTTCATCATCTCTCTCTCTCTCTCTCTCTCTCTCTCTCTCTCTCTCAAATATATGAAAAACAGGATAGATAATGATGATGAGGAAGAGGAGGAGGAGGAGGAGGAGGAGGAGGAGGAGGAGGAGGAGGAGGAGGAGGATGGATGGATGGATGGATGGCTAATGATGATGACGATGATGCCTTGTAAATTACCCAACAAATCCGAACTGACAAACAGGAGGAATGAAAAATCGATGTAAATAAACAACTCGTGGACGCGTCACCCCGGCACTCTGATCACGGGCTGTCCGCGGCAAATTGAGTCATGCGCGCCGGCCCGTCAGCGGCGACACCTGTTATGTTACCTGTGAACACCATTACGCGAATACACCTCGGTTGGTAGAGCCAGGCAACCATGCGAGATATTTATTTAGTTATTTTGTTATTCAATATAGTAAAGGAAACAGCTCAAGGGCAAAAATATATGAGAAAAAAGCCCTCTAATCACTGCCCCTGTATGAGAAAGTAAGAGACAATAGGTGAGTGGCCAAAAGAGAGGTCAATTTCGGGAGGACCGGGTTAACAGCAAGCACGTTAATCCTATCAAAAAAGGAAGTTAGAATCCGCAGCAATGTTCGGTAACTATATGAACTCAGGGTGGGAGAGGAAATAAACCTCCCCCAAAGTAAGGATCAACAGGTGAGTGGCCAAAAGAGAGGTCAATTTCGGGAGGACCGGGTTAACAGCAAGCACGTTAATCCTATAAAAAAAGAAAGGTAGAATCCGCAGCAATGTTCAGTAACTATATGAGCTCAGGGTGGGAGAGAAAATAAGCTGATGATTACGATAGTGAAGCAGACGAGTGCGGGTTTGACGAGGACGGGAATCTCATCACTGTAGCTTCCCTCGGCGACCGGCTGATGATAACAACGATGAGGGGGGGTGACGAGACCGAGTGCGAGAGAGAGAGAGAGAGAGTAAGGTTATTATGTATTAGTTTTGGAGGAAGGAAGGAAAGAAATGGAGGAAAAAGGAGAGAGAGGGAAGGCTAGGCAGGGAGTTGTTTATGAATAGGGCGGCAAGGCAAAGGTGGGGACACGCGGCATAGCTGGTGAGCGTGCAAGATATTCATTATTTATTTACAGCAAGCGCGTTAGTCTTTCAAGGAGCAAGGAGCAGCGAGTAGCGGGCTTTTTTTATTATTGTTTCCTTTTTTTGTGCCCTTGAGCTGTCTCCTTTGTTGTAGAAAATAAAAATAAATTAAGTTAGAATCCACAGCAAAACTTAATGACTAGATAAAATCAGATTGGACAAGAAAAGAGCCAGGGAAATTTTTATGTATAGGGTGGTTAAGTAAATTTGGGGGCATACACTATAGCTGAGCGTGGCCTCGTCACATTAGCCCTTGAGCCTGCGATGGGTGGATGAATGGAACAATTGTGCGGTTTATGCTGAGACACGATTCTTCTGTTTTTTAAAATGTGCAACCTTGTCAACTTTAGATCTGAAGAACCAAACGGATACTCTTTCTGGTTCTTTTAATCCTCCTCCTCCTCCTCCTCCTCCTCCTCCTCCTCCTCCTCCTCCTCCTCCTCCTCTTCTTCTTCTTCTTCTTCTTCTTCTTCTTCTTCCTCTTCCTCTTCTTCCTCTACGTACCGACGCAACATTCTTCTTTTCCTTCTTTCATTATGTGCAGCCTTGTCAATCTAAGTTCTGTAGAATCAAACGACTACTCTTTCTTGTTCTTTCAATCCTCCTCCTCCTCCTAGATTAGACAAGTATTTTGAATCCAACCAGCAACTAATATATTACTCATTGTCATAATAACGTTAAGTTCTTTCGAATACTGGTGTCCTTGTTCCCTTTTATCGCCCGGTTAGTGGTAGCAGTAATGGTAGTTCTTTTCTCTTTCCTACATAATTTCCATGCAGTTTTTCCATGCTGCATGGTTCTTTTTCCTTTCCTGCCAGCTTTGGCTGGAGGGATGGGGGGTGGGGAGGAGCCTTCGCCTTTGCTGTCCTTCATCTTCCACCTTTGATTAGATAGTTAGTGTAGCTGTCTGCTGTTGCTTGTTCTTCCTTTGTGTTCCTTTGTGTTCCTCCTCCTCCTCCTCTTCTTCTTCCTCTTCCTCTACGTACCGACACGGCATCCTTCTTTTCCTTCTTTCATTACGTGCAGCCTTGTCAATTTAAGATCTGAAGAACCAAACGACTACTCTTTCTGGTTCTTTGAATCCCCCTCCTCCTCCTCCTCTTCTTCTTCCTCTACGTACCGACACAGCATCCTTCTTTCCCTTCATTCCCGAGACCAAGTAAAGAAGAAGAAAAGGGACACACGATTTCCACATCTTGTCGAAGGAGCGACTTTGTTAATCTAAGTTTTGCCGGATCCAACGACGACTACTTTCTCAGTCTTTCCCTCCTCCTCCTTTTCTTCTGCCTTTTGTTTTTGTTGTTGTTGATATTGTTGTTGTTGATATTGTTGTTGTTTTCTTCTTTTTCTTCTTCTTCCTTCTTTCTTTCTTCTTTTTCCCGTTCTTCCTCCTCTTCTTTTTTCTTCTCCCTAACTTTCATCGTCCTCTCCTCCACCTCCAACTCCACCTGCTCCTAATCCTCCTCTACGTACCGACACAGCGGACTTCTTTTCCTTCATTCCCTGGACCAAGTAAAGAAGAATGGAAGGGAAGCTAGAAGAAGAAGAAGAAGAAGAAGAAGGGGGTAAGTTGTCCAAAGTCGGCGGCGCCACACAAACATATTACTTCCAGGGTTCAGGACGCGACGTAATCACAATATTTCCTTGACTTGTGTGTGTGTGTGTGTGTGTGTGTGGACAGCGACCCTTGCCTGGCCCCTCAACCTCCCCTTCCAAAGTCTTTAGCTCTTGCATCTCTCTCTCTCTCTCTCTCTCTCTCTCTCTCTCTCTCTCTCTCTCTCTCTCTCTCTCTCTCTCTCTCTCTCTCTCTCTCTCTCTCTCTCTCTCTCTCTCTCTCTCTCTCTCTCTCTCTCTCTCTCTCTCTCTTTTTTTATTTGTCTGTTACTCTCTCTCTCTCTCTCTCTCTCTCTCTCTCTCTCTCTCTCTCTCTCTCTCTCTCTCTCTCTCTCTCTCTCTCTCTCTCTCTCTCTCTCTCTCTCTCTCATACACACACACACACACACACACACACACACACACACACACACACACACACACACACACACAAACAGACCAGCAAATGAATACGTACATCCTAAAACCCAAACCAACGTCAAGGCAACAACAACAACAACAATAACAACATCAACAATTACAACAGCAGCAGCATCCTCGCCCCAACCCCTTACCCCCATCCATTTCTCTCTCTCTCTCTCTCTCTCTCTCTCTCTCTCTCTCTCTCTCTCTCTCTCTCTCTCTCTCTCTCTCTCTCTCTCTCTCTCTCTCTCTCTCTCTCTCTCGTCGACACAGGAAACAATTTAAGACTCGGCTGGTCGTTACTTCGGGCCGAGTTCACGCGGCGACGGTTGACTGTTCTCTGGGGGGCAGGAGGCAGAGTGCGGGGCGTAAAGACTCTGGCGGAGGGGACGGGAGAAATAGAAGGGGCGGAGGGAGGGCAGGGAGAGAGACACAACAACAGGTCGGGGTGGCGGGAGAGGATATAGGGGAGCATGTATATACGACACGGCATAAAGGAGCACAGTTAGATTACATGGGAAAAGTTGGCTTGAATGCGAGAGATGAAATATTCGCTCCGTCAATTAAATTACATACGAAAAGGAAAATAGAGGTAGACAAATGCACTTCAGCAGCGTGCAAAAATGATCTTAACATCGCCAGGCCAAGGAGAAAGTCAACCCAGAACAGCCATTCCCTCTACGACTAGACACAACTAGCTCTCGGGGTGTCTGTGTCTGAATCTTTGAGGCAACGTTGGGGGCACAAACAACTAAAGTGTGTAAACAACTAAAGTGTGTGTGAGCCTGGAAGAGGGGTGGGGTGCGGTGTTTTCCCTATGTCTAGAGATACAACTTGCTCCGGGGGTGTTTGTATCGCGTCTCTCAGTAAATTACTTGAATAAACAAAGAAAAACGGCATGCAAAAATCTAAGGCATATGTGTATGTGTGTGTGTGTGTGTGTGTGTGTGTGTGTGTGTGTGTGTGTGTGTGTGTGAGAGAGAGTCTATAAAGGGGGTTGGTGAGGTGTGACAGCCCTGCCTCTCTTAACAACGTGGACATACAAAGAACTATGGCATATAAAAATTCGTGAGGCAGGTGAGTGTGTGTGTGTGTGTGGAGGGGTGTAGGAAAGGTGTGACAGCCCTGCCTCTCATAACAATGTGAACTTTCAAAGAACTAAAGCGTGTAAAAATCTGAGGCAGGTGTGTGTGTGAGTCTGGGAGAGATGTTGGCAAGGTGTGACCGTGTGACAGCCCCGGGCCTCAAGGTGACTGGCGGCTAATGGGTGGCGGCCCTCTTCGCCTCCTCGCCCCGAACTCCGCGACCAATTAGAGTCTGTGAGTGGATTCACGTTGTAGGAGATTTTCCGTTGGGTTGACCCGCCACTGCGCTAAATTACCTGCTCTCTCTCTCTCTCTCTCTCTCTCTCTCTCTCTCTCTCTCTCTCGCTCTGTGTCTCTTTAACTCTCTCTCTCTCTCTCTCTCTCTCTCTCTCTCTCTCCTTACTCTCTTTTTATCTATATATTTTTATCTCTCTGTATATCTGTTTCTCTCTCTGTCGGTATGTCCGTCTCTCTCTCTCTCTCTCTCTCTCTCTCTCTCTCTCTCTCTCTCTCTCTCTCTCTCTCTCTCTCTCTCTCTCTCTCTCTCTCTCTCTCTCTCTCTCTCTCTCTCTCTCTCTCTCTCTCTCTCTCTCTCTCTCTCTCTCTCTCTCTCTCTCCCCACCACTGCCACTTCCCTCTCCCTTCTTTCCTTCCTTTCCTCCTTCCTCTCGCGCCTCTCTCTCTCTCTCTCTTGGGTCACGGACGGTATTAGTCACAGCAGGCGCCCGCTTTATTAACAACAATTATGAAGGACTCGTGAGGGGCCGCTCGGTAACTCACATAACTACACTGGAAAAGGGAAGAGAAGCGGCTCCGGCACCTCATGCGGGAAGGCGAGGGAGGGTGAAGGAGAGGAAGGAGGAAAAGCTGGAGGGAAGAGGAAGGAGAGGGGAGGAGGGAGAGGATGCTTGATAGGAAGGCAAGAAGGAATAAAAAACACGTATTCTTAGACGCTTTCGGCTCTCATGAGAACTATTTATCAAGGCCACAAAGGAGATTAGTCGGGTTCTCATGAGTGATTTTGACGTTCAAGGTGCAGAGGCCTTGTCAAACTATCACTAGGCTCAAAAAACCTGACGCCAACAGGTCTACCGGCCTCTTGCAGACTCCTACGTTCTTATGTTCTTATGTTCTTAACAGAGGCAGAAAGACAGACAATCAGAAAGGAAGAAACGGAAAAAAATAAGAATGAGAGAGAGAGAGAGAGAGAGAGAGAGAGAGAGAGAGAGAGAGAGAGAGAGAGAGAGAGAGAGAGAGAGAGAGAGAGAGAGAGTACACCTTTATTGCTGGTACTCGCTTCCTTCCTGCTCTCTCTCTCTCTCTTTCCTGCTCTCTCTCTCTCTCTTTCCTGCTCTCTCTCTCTCTCTCTCTCTCTCTCTCTCTCTCTCTCTCTCTCTCTCTCTCTCTCTCTCTCTCTCTCTCTCTCTCTCTCTCTCTCTCTCTCTCTTTTTTTTCCCTGTCTTCCTTTCTTTCTGATTGTCTGTCTTTCTGCCTCTGTTAAGAACATAAGAACATAAGAACGTAGGAGTCTGCAAGAGGCCGGTAGACCTGTACAAGGCGGCTCCTTTGAACCTAAGCTCCCGTGTATCTAACCCTACCCAATATCGCTGTCCATGAATTTATCTAGTCTATTTTTGAATGTGACATTTGTATTGGCACTCACCACATGAATGCTAAGCCTATTCCACTCATCCACAACCCTGTTAGTAAGCCAATTTTTGCCTATGTCCTGTTGAATCTGAATTTATCCAGTTTAAACCCATTACTTCGTGTCCTACCCGGTTCTCTTACCAACAAAACCTTATGAATATCCCTCTTATTAAAGCCCTTCATCCATTTATAAACCTCTATCATGTCTCCACGCACCCTTCGCCTTTCTAGAGAATGCAAGTTTAACTGTTTGAATCTTTCCTCGTATGGTAAGTTTCTCAACCCCTGAATCATCTTAGTCATCCTCCTCTGCACTGATTCTAACATTTTGATATTCATTCTATAGTAAGGTGACCAGAACTGAACCGCATAGTCAAGATGAGGTCCAACTAATGCTAAATATAGTTTGAGGAAGACTTCGGGGCTTCTGTTGCTTACGCTCCTTGAAATAAATCCCAGTACCCTATTTGCTCGATTTCTAGCTTGAATGCATTGTGCCCTTGGTCGGAGATCAGAGCTTACTAAGACCCCTAAATCCCTCTCGCACCCAGACCTGCTTATGAGAGTATCATTTAAGCAATAGTTATGAGAGGGGTTGTTCCTAACTACACTCAGAATACCGCACTTCCCTACATTGAACTCCATCTGCCATTTATCCGCCCAGTCATACAATCTGTTTAGTTCATCCTGGAGAATACTAGCGTCCTGATCCGACTCAATTACTCTACCGATCTTGGTATCATCTGCAAACTTACTGACATCACTACTAATTCCTGTATCTAAGTCATTGATATAAATAATAAACAAAAGTGGACCTAATACCGATCCTTGTGGGACCCCACTCGTAACACATCCCCAGTCAGATCTTTTACCATTGATTTGCACTCTTTGCTTTGTTCGGCGCCAAGAAAATTTCTCCCTAATAATAAGATGAGTAACGAATGAACGGATGATGTAAAGAGATGATTAATGAGAGAGAACCAGGTCAGTATACGGAGAGAAAGATGAATGAATGAGATGAATGAAAGATGAATACTGAAAGACCTAATGAATGAATAGCAAAAGGGAGCGGCGTGTATCAAATCTAAACCCATTGCTACGTGTCCTATCCGGTTCTCTTGCCATCAGAACCTTATTAACATTACCCTTATTAAAGCCAAACAGGTAAGAATATAAAGCAAGTTAATTACTGCCAAGAAAACACACTCATAACAGTAGCAAGATGAATAATGAAGGAAGGCAAGCAGGTAAAAATATAAGGCAAGTTAATTACTGCCAAGAAAACACACTCATAACAGTAGCTAGATGAATAATGAAGGAAGGCAAACAGGTAAAAATATAAAGCACGTTAATTACTGCCAAGATAACACACTCATAACAGTAACAAGATGAATAATGAAGGAAGGCAAACAGGTAAACATATGAGGCTCATTAAATAGGTCAGATTCTCACCCAGACGACTAAACCAGGTGGCAGGAGAAGGAAGGGAGAGGGAGAGGAGGAGAGGGGAGAGGCGGGAGAGAGGAGAGTGGAGAGTGGAGGGAGGGGAGAGTGGGAGAGGAAGTGAGGCGTGAGAGGGGGAGGGGACGGAACGTGCAAGATCCTGCCGAGCACCGAGGAAAGAAAAAAAAGTTAGGCGCAAGTGTGGCTGGAGTGGACTCCTTGGCACGGCGCTGAAGGCTGCTGGGTCACGCTCCTTCCCTGACTCACCCAAACACTGCCGATTAGGAGGAGGAGGCGATGCAGAATAATGCACGAAACTCAGCTCCATATTCTCAAACATTTCGGGGCTTACACTAACTAACTAACGGGGAGCATACATCAGGAGACGCGTTGCTTCACTCACACGCCTATTCCATCCCAGTCTACACGCGACTGCCCTTCCAACCCCGATTTGATAAGGCTTTGGGAGAGGTTGTGTTACCATTCCCATGGGTAGTTTTGTGACCCTAGTGATAGTTTGACAAGTCTTCTGCACCGTGAATGTACACAACCCTCATGAGAACCCAACTAATCTTCATTGTGGCTCTGGGAAATAGTTGCTGTGGGAGCCGAAAGCGTCTGACAATTCGTGACTCGGCCAGCGACAGGTGGGTGAATATACTAAGATCAACACTTTTATCACGAGGCGAGGGATAGAAATCTCAGCTGCAGGTGACTGGGTACTGCCACCATTCTCTCTTTTCCTCGCTATGATAAACGCTAATCATCGAAGCGTCAGAAAGAGACACTGGGTATAAGTTAATCGTGATAAACTAATGCATGGCGATAAACGAAATCCAGTCAGCTGTAAGAATACATACTGCCACAACCCTTTCTTCCTCTCGTCACTAAGAGCCATTGGGTATAAGTTAATCGTGATAAACTATTGAATGACAATAAACGAAATCCAGTCAGCTGTAAGAATGCATACTGCCACCATCCTTTCTCCCTCTCGTCACAAAGAGTAGCATTGGGAATAAGTCAATGGTGATACAATAATGCAGGACAAGATACGAGATTCAGCCGGCTGTAATGGATGAGAACTGGCACCACCCTCTTGCCAGTGATCTAAGCGTCTCTAAGTGGCATTGGGTATAAGTGAATCAAGATGAATAATGCAGGACAATAAAGAAGATTCAGTCAGTTGTGAGTGGATGAGTACTATAGTTTATTCCACCATCTTCTTCTTAGTGATCGAAGCATATCAAAGGGGCATTGGATATAAGTGAATCAAAACCTTAAAATGCAGGACAGTAAAGGAAATTCAGTCAGTAAATGGGTAACTACTCCCACCACCTCCTTACCAGTGTCTCAACGGGGCATCCGGTATGAGTGAATCAAAACATTATAATCTGGGACAGTAAAGGAAATTCTATCAGTAAACGGATAAGTACTTCCATCACCTCCTTACCAATGATCTCAGCGTCTCAACGGGGCATTGGGTATAGGTGAATCAAAACCTTATAATGCAGGGCAGTTAAGGAAATTCAATCAGTAAATGGGTAAGTACTGCCACCACCACCTCCTTACCAGTGATCTAATCGTCTCAAAGGGGCATTGGGTCTAAGCGAGTCGTGCGCAATCATCCCTGTAATCTTCCAATGTGGCTTACGGGCCGTCAAGTGAAGCGAGTCCCTCCGCCACCACCACCTCCAGCAGGGACGAGACACGTACGCAGCGGCACCACCTGTAGTGAAACCAGATTGACGAGACCGTTTCGGCGTTGGCTACCCACTATCTATCTATCCATCTATCTATCCACCAGGAATTGACCTCTCTTTTGGCCACTCTTTACTTTGGTCTATTAAGGGAGCGGTGAATAGCGGGCTTTTTTTTTCTGCACTCTTTTTGTTGCCCTTGAGCCGTCTCCTTTGCTGTAAAAAAAGAAGAAAAAAAAAACTAACATATGAGAGGAAGAGATAGGTGTTGGGACAGTGTGGCAGAGCGGCAGGGAGGACAGGACCCGCGGGAACCAACACTAAAACGACCTCGCCAATCTGGACTCATGTGGTGCCCCGAGGGCCGCGACACCACTCGTGTCATCATCATCTTCACCGGCAATATTTTCCGATGACAACAGCGGTATCGACCGCTAAAACACAACACGGACTCCAACACATGATTGTCCCCACTGTTCATTTACCAACCTATACACAATTGTAATTGCCCATTAACGCACCCGCTTATCTCTCTAAGCCAAAACACAATCACCGCGGCAAAAACAGGATCAGCCGCGGAACAAAATGTTATGAAAACAAAGCTGCGTCACCGCGTGAATTAAGCATGTCGGTTAGGTAGATTATTGTATGAGCTCGGTGTGAGTTTGATGTATGACTCACACGCCTGACGTATTACCCTCGCGATATCTGCCTATATAAGAAGCATTTTCTCCAGGCTTGACCTCAGATTAACCAGCACTCTGTTCGTGGCTGGACACTCAGTTGTCCTTCCCTAGACAACATGGGTAGAACATTCATCGTTGCTACTGTGAGTATGGAGTGAAGAATTACCATAGAGGAAAGCGTATCTAACATATCTATTGTGTTCTATTATCTTAGTTTTACTTAGGATTATATTTCTATGATACTTTATTGTGTGAGTTTTTACTCAATATTATACCAGTGTTAACGTCAGTAACCAATAGTGAAAGAAAACCTGAAGACTCATTGAGTCTAGTAAGCCAGTCGCTGGTTTAAACAATATTTTTACCCTCTGTAATATTAAGTAGTATTAAGGTAGAATAAAATACATATAAGAAAGGCGACACCGTTTCATCACCCCATTTACGAACTCCTTTAAATACTCCTAAAAGTACCAGAATTTTAAGTCAAGTGTCACTAGTACAAACAGTGTGTCGTCTCCCCTGTGTGACCCGGATTACGGGTTACAACATTGGTGTCAGGTGTGGGGTGGTGAAACTTGTGGTGAAACATGTGGTGAAACATGTGGTGAAACATGTGGTGAAACTTGTGGTGAAACATGTGGTGAAACTTGTGGTGAAACTTGCGATTTATATTGGTTTATATTGGTATTGTACTGGTGTATGTCCACATCCGAAAGCGAGGGAGAAGACAGTTATTCTTGGAATTACGGGAATAAGACTTTAGAGTTAAAAATGCCAGACGAAGGCAAGAACCCTCCCCCCAAAAAAGGAGATGGAAAATCGATCACCCTTGCCCATGATGATCTTGTCACGCTACTTAGCCGTCATACCTTGAATGATTTTAGTAGAGTGCAGGGACTCTTATATTTTTGTGGTGGAGAAGAAAAAAGTAGCAAAGCACCAAACCTCCCATGCCATAAGCTAGCAAAGAAATGGATAGAGGATATTGAAAGCCGGACACAGGCAAATTGGGACACTACCGGAAAGATTGAGTTAGCCAAACAATATGCCCTGGGAGCAGCGCGCGATCATCTCCTCGGTTGTATCACTAGATGTGGACAGGATTGGGAAAAGTAAAGGAAGACTTCCTACGTGTGTTTCCACAGTAAGGACCTTTTCGGTCCTCCAGAAAGAATTGGGAGAGGCAAAACGGCGGACAGGAGAAAACATCCGCACCTTCCTCATCCGCCTGGAGACATTGAGAGACGAGTTGATCGCTCTCCAGCCTGACAATGCCAGTTTGCTAAATGAGATAACCGCTTTACGGCTCAGAGAGGCTTTCCCTCCGGCCCTCTTACTCATCCTAACGGAGGAAGAAAAGGGGGACCCACAGAAGGTATTAAAGAAAGGGTATGAGTATATTAAAGCTTATCCAGAGTCGAAGCTATCCGATGCCGATATCGCCAAAGAAATAAAAGTGCTGAACGTCTGTTCCACCCAGGCATCCGGACCCAAACATGTCTCACAAGCCCGTCCTCCACGCCCTCCAGGCCAGTCATATTACCCGATACCCCAAAGGGGAGGACGGCACGCCGCGCCACCTACACGCCCATATGGGAACGCGCCCACGCCACCTACATGTTATGCTTGTGGGTATGTAGGACACATGGCTCGCGATTGCACATATGGAAGGCAGTATAGGGTTGCCTACCACCACCAACGGGCTCTCGGTACCCTCAGTACCAGCCCACTCCAAACAGGCGACAGCCTTTCTCGCATAGCGCTGCCTGGCGCCCGGGTGTACACGGCCGGTCCCTCACCCCGTAGCTCCTGGGTTAACCCTGACCACGAGAAGAACAAAAAAAAAAACGACCCCAGAGTAGCTGCGGCAGTCCACGGCCCTACCAACGCCCTCACGTTGAGATTGTGCGTAGGCGCTAATGCACCAAAGGAGATGGTTTACGCAATGCTAGACACAGGAGCAGGAGCGTCCCTAATAGAAGAAGATTTATTTAGGAAGGTAGGCGGGAAGATGATAGTTACAGAACCTCTCTCCATACAAGGGGTAGATCGGACTCCAATCCCTAATAAAGGAATAGCCGAAGTAGTAGTAGACTTTGGGCACGGAGAAATTAAAGAAAAGTTTGTAGTAATATCACAAGGTATAGTGTTACCAACAGCAGTTTTGTTGGGCCTAGAATTTATGTGGAGACAAAATGTGGTAGCTGCACCGCTGGACACACCTGGGCAGTTTAGTGTAATGGTGGGGGCCTACCCAGTGGAAGTACATTCCCTGGCTGCGGACGATATGAGCCCGTACCCAGAAGATCATAAACCTACTTTAGACGAGATGGAGGAAGTACCAGTGAAAGCATACGCTATTAACGTGGCGTCCTTGCTCCCAGGCACGGCAGGGTATGTCACTCTGGAGGCAGAGATTGGCAGAGCCCAGCAAGCCTTATTTCTCCCAAGGTCCAATGATATCCCTTCTTCATTTTTATTTCCCGGTTTAGTAACCTTAACTCCTAACGTCAAACAAACCAAAGGTAAATTCATCATTCCTATGCTAACCCAACTGAAGAAACTATTGAGATGCCAACAGGTGAAGTGATGGGACACATTTATTCTTGTCACTCAGAATACTATCAATCATCGACTAATGAATGTGTAGCGGCTGTCACAAAACAGCTACAAAGCCGCCTGTCACCCAGTCAAGTAAGCAGATGGTACTCGATAAGCTGATAGACGAGCTATTTTACCCTCACAACGGGAAAATTGCTGTCTGAAGGGCTTAACCTGCAAGTATCCTGATGTGTTTGCTCTAAAAACGAGCCACTCACTATTACCCCTATTATGTTCACACTTTAAGGCTAAAAATGACAAGCCTATATATAAAAAGCCATACCCAATACCAGTAAAATATCATAAAGAAATAGAGACTCAGCTCAAGGACCTTGAGGCCCAGGGTATTATACGCCCTAGTGCGTCACCCTACAGCGCACCTCTAGTCCCTGTTGCTAAAAGGATGGTGGAGTCAGACTTTGTCTCGACTTCCGCGCTCTGAACGATGAATTGATTGATGACAAACATCCACTCCCTAACATTAACCTCATTTTGCAACAGTTAGGGGAAAGTAAAGTATTCACCTCCCTTGATTTGCGCCAGGGCTACCACCAAGTCCCATTGGCAGAGGAATCTAAACACTTGACAGCCTTCACGACACCTTATGGCCTCTATGAATTCACTACAGTCCCCTTTGGATTAAAACAGCACCTGCAGCCTATCAACGGATCATGAATCAAGTTCTCATAGGTCTGACAGGAAGAATTGTACATGTATACCTTGATGATTTGATAGTACAAGGGAAAGACATGGACCATCACCTAAAGAACCTCCATGCCGTCTTGGACAGACTGCAGAAGGCTCACCTGTCCTTAAGACTAGATAAGTGTTCCTTGTTCAAAGAGCAAGTAGATTATCTGGGTCACATTGTTAGTGCTTCTGGCTTGAAGCCTCAGCCCTCAAAGGTACAGGCGGTGCAACAACTCACTCCTCCGAAAACAGTCAAAGAACTTCAAGGTTTCCTGGGATTGGTTAACTTTTATAGGAAATTCATTAAAGACTTTGCCAAGATAGCATCCCCACTTAATAATTTACTCAAAGGGAGGAAAGTAACCAAGAATGATAAGACACATCTGGAGTGGAATGAAGAGGCATTGCATGCATTTAGCACACTAAAGAACAGTCTAACGACTGACATTGTTTTAGCCTTTCCGGATTTCCGGAAGCCCTTCAATCTCACCACAGATGCGTCAGATAAGGCAATAGGTGGTGTGTTGCAACAAACGGAGGAAAATGGTAGTTTACGTCCCATAGCAGAGTTTAGTAGACCCCTGAATGGAGCAGAACGTCACTACTCAGCGGTAGAGAGAAGCTTTAGCAGTCATCTATGGCCTCAGTACTAACCGACCCCTTATCTTGGGTTATAGGATACACATCCTGTCGGACCATAGACCACTGACTTGGCTGTTAAAAAGCACAGTGCCTAGCAGCAGGATTGCACGCTGGCAGACACTTCTAGGAGAATTTGACTTTAGTATTGATTATCTCCCAGGCTCCAGCAACATGGTAGCAGATTGTTTGTCAAGGATTAGGAATCAGGAGAGTGACGTGATAGAAGGCGAATTGGATGCTCGAATTATGTCTGTCACCCTTACGGGTGGACAGGACATGTCTGTCGCCTCTCCGGAGGGACATGACAAACAGGATAAGTTTCTCCATTGGAGTCTTGCTGGACTCATGGAGCACCAGGATCGCGATCCTGAACTGAGAGAATTGAAGCATGCTTTTGAACAAACCACCGGTGGTAACGTACATGAGAGAGATGAGAGAAAGGTTGCAGAGAGGAGCAATGTAACGTTAAATGCAGCTAAGAGGCACTTCAAAACTGCCTCTTAGTGAAGTGTGTGTGAGAACGGCATTCTCTACCGCGATGTTTGCGATGAATACAACAAGCAGAAAAGACTGGTTATCGTTCCACCAAGCTACATTCCTAACGCGTTAGCTTTGGCGCATTCCATGCTACCTGCAGGGCATGGAGGCACTAAGGTTACGTTGGCACGCTGTCGCAAGTTTGCGTACTGGCCGGGAATGAAGGCGGACGTGGAGCAATATGTCAGATCTTGTCCTGTCTGTTGTCGGTTTAAGAAGAGGGATCCCGCCAGCTCCACTTATGAGGTATCCAGAGGTTGGCCAACCGTTTGACAGAGTCCATATGGATATTGTCGGACCTTTGTCTGTTTCAGACGAAGGCTATAGGTATGTACTGACAGTGATAGACGTCCTGTCACGCTTCTTGGTAGCAACACCCCTACGTACGAAGGCAGCCAAGGAAGTGGCAGCTGCGTTCTAAGAACGTAGTCTGTGTACACAGCATCCCGCCGATTCTAGTCACGGATCAAGGAAAGGAGTTCGTCAACACTCTCTTACGAGAGTTGACTCAGTTGTTGCAGATTGATCATCTAAGGACAACTCCTTATCACCCGTCTGCAAACGGGGTGATAGAAAGGCCTAATGGCACCTTAATAAATATCTTGAGAACTTTGTGCGAGGACAATCGCGGTATCTGGGACCAAATGCTTCCGGTTGCAACACTGCCTACCATCGTGTTCTGAAAGATTCACCATTTTTTTTGCTTTTCTCTCGGGACCCAAATGTTCCTTTTGAAGTGCTTGAGAATAAACTCCAACCTTGTTATGATGTTGACAGCTATAAAGCATTTACTTCTAGTGTCGCGCAGCGGACCTATAAACTATGTCAGACCAATATAGATATAGGATGGCAGGAGTCAGAAAGAATGTTTAGGAAATCCAAACCCAAACAGGTGGTAGTAGGAGATCGGGTCTACTTAAGGCATGTATGTACAAAGGGCGAACCAAAGAAGCTCCAGCCCTTGTTCAATGGACCTTTTAGGGTGCTAGAAAAAATAAGCCCTGTAGTCTTACGACTGCGTCATGTTAGAGGTGGTAAGATCAAGACAGTTCACACAAATAATGTTCAGGTCGTTCACGAGGACTCTCTTGGCTTCCATGACTCTCCTAATGTCAGGCGTGCATACCCTCTCCCTGATCAAGTAGTAGAAGTGGACCCACTCCCCATGACTTATTCCCCCGAGGAGCCGCTGCCATTGTCCTTTCCAGCTCCTTCCGAGCTCTCCTCACCGGCTCCTGTCTCCTCAGATGCTTCAGAGGTCCCTCATTGGTTCCCTCAGCTCCTTCAGAGCCCTGTGTCAGTCGCTCATTACGATCCAATACGGTACCCCCTTCTCTCCCCAATGTGATGGAACGCCCTCTTGAGTATCGCCAACGACCAACGAACTGATGCCCCTATAATTACAGATCCTGGGTGTTGCCCTCTCCTTGTCTTCCCTTGATCCTCCAGGAGCAACCCATTCGTCCCGGCCTCGTCTTCTCCCCAGTCTTTAAGATGCTGTTGACAGGACGGTACTATGTTGTCCCCGTCGTCATCAAGACGGACGACATCCAACGTCCTCTCATCAACGTGGCAAATCTAACAGCGGAAGTTTCATGGTCGATTGAACATATGAATCAATCGTTCCCCACTGTTGGTCTGCTCAGGCGCACTCTAGACTCTTTTCACATTGAGTTTGAGAAGTTATTCAAAGATCTTAACAGCTTTCTGTCGGCTATGAGTGGTAGAGATGGAAGCCCGTTTCGAACTCGCCAGAAGCGAGGAGCCGTGGATTTCCTTGGCTCGGTAGCAAACCTCCTTTTCGGTACGGCCACTCAGGCCCAAATAGATGTGATACACGGGAAGCTCTCCCAGCTCTACACTCTGTCCACAGAAGAGACGTCAACAACCTCCATCAGGAAGTCCTCAACGCCACAGTTCGGGACCTCCGTCATATTCATTCTGCCATCTCCCGTCTAGAGTCCGCCTCGGCTTTGGCCTCAGCTATTATCCGTCAGTTCTCACTAAAAACCTTGCAAATTGAAGGGGAAATGCGTATTTTGGAGACTATCCTTCTCATTCAGTTGGCACTTAGTGACCTAAATCATGACACTCTGAATCTCAAGCTTGGCCTTCAGCAGCTGTCCCAAACGCAGGTTTCCCCTCTCCTCCTTCCAAATGATGTACTATTTCGTGTGCTCAGCAATGCGTCACTCCATTACCCAGGCTTACTTTTCCCTGCAGCACATGAATATTTAGCATTGTATAGAGATGTCTCTAGGGTTATTTCTAAAGGTACGCTTTCCTCAGGAACCCTTCACTTCTACTTACAAATCCCCATGAAAGGGTATCCCTCTGACGTGTTCGATGTGTTTAAAATGGACGCGTTGCCTTTTCATCTTGATGGCACGCCATATTTTCTGCACACCGACACGCTTTCCACTTACCTTGCGGTTTCTGAAGACCGCACTCACTATATGCTCTTGGACTCCTTGGACCGCTGTACTAAACACCACCTGCTCTATGTATGTCCCCTGTCGCCCCTGTCTACTCGACTTCTGTCCAGCGCTGCGAGATCGCTCTCTTTCTCGATCGCCCAGACGCCCTCTCGCTGTGTTCTAAGTCTCTCCTCAGAGTCTTCCCCCCGGTCTTCATCCCGTCTCCTGCGGGCTGGGTCTTCGCTACCGATACTCCCCAGATGGTCACCATGGTCTGCCCGGACAGCCCGGTCTCCAAATACAGGCAGACCATCAACGGGACGGGTCTCCTCCGCCTCGGTATGGGCTGTAGTGCCCTCCGACGCCTTCAGCCTCCTGCCTCTGCTACTATGGACGGTGACGCCCCGCTGACGGTTCATCGCGCCCCTTCCACATCGGACGTGACGTGGTCTCATCGCTCCTGGCCAAGACTCCTTGGCCCTTCCCCTCCCCGCCGCCGTCGCCCGGGTCGTCTCTGGCCCCCCCGCTGGACCTCCCTCCAGCACTTCACGCGCTCCAGGAATCCGTCTCTCCGGTCCCCGCCTTCGACCCCTTCCTCCCTTGGTGGGGGTGGCTGCTCCTCCTCGGCGTCGTCTTCGTCGCCGGTGGGGTGGCCTTCTTCTGTCTCTTCAGGTCCCGTCTCTCGCTGGACTCCTCCCCCACGATCCCGCCATCCCCGTCTGGGCCCTCCATGGTCGTCCGCCGGGCGGAACGCTTTGTGCCACGAGGACGTGGCGTGATTTTAGCGGGGGGGGTATGTGGTGCCCCGAGGGCCGCGACACCACTCGTGTCATCATCATCTTCACCGGCAATATTTTCCGATGACAACAGCGGTATCGACCGCTAAAACACAACACGGACTCCAACACATGATTGTCCCCACTGTTCATTTACCAACCTATACACAATTGTAATTGCCCATTAACGCACCCGCTTATCTCTCTAAGCCAAAACACAATCACCGCGGCAAAAACAGGATCAGCCGCGGAACAAAATGTTATGAAAACAAAGCTGCGTCACCGCGTGAATTAAGCATGTCGGTTAGGTAGATTATTGTATGAGCTCGGTGTGAGTTTGATGTATGACTCACACGCCTGACGTATTACCCTCGCGATATCTGCCTATATAAGAAGCATTTTCTCCAGGCTTGACCTCAGATTAACCAGCACTCTGTTCGTGGCTGGACACTCAGTTGTCCTTCCCTAGACAACATGGGTAGAACATTCATCGTTGCTACTGTGAGTATGGAGTGAAGAATTACCATAGAGGAAAGCGTATCTAACATATCTATTGTGTTCTATTATCTTAGTTTTACTTAGGATTATATTTCTATGATACTTTATTGTGTGAGTTTTTACTCAATATTATACCAGTGTTAACGTCAGTAACCAATAGTGAAAGAAAACCTGAAGACTCATTGAGTCTAGTAAGCCAGTCGCTGGTTTAAACAATATTTTTACCCTCTGTAATATTAAGTAGTATTAAGGTAGAATAAAATACATATAAGAAAGGCGACACCGTTTCATCACCCCATTTACGAACTCCTTTAAATACTCCTAAAAGTACCAGAATTTTAAGTCAAGTGTCACTAGTACAAACAGTGTGTCGTCTCCCCTGTGTGACCCGGATTACGGGTTACAACACTCATAGTTAGCAGGGAGACCGATAGAGGCGGCGGTGAACACTACTGTACAACCAACACCTTTATGAGAGTCAGGTGATCATAACGTCATACTCAAGAAGCGTTGGGCATCGGTCAATCAAAAGGCAGGTTAGGGAGGTCAAGGTGAAGATGGAGGCATACACTATGGCTGCGCGTGGCCTCGGTGCTCATCTTCGTTTCTATGACTTCTCTGGGTCTTGGTTTGCAGGGGTCAGTTTCACGGCTCATCTTCGCACCGCCGTCCCTTGTGTCTGGTCAGCTTGCCTTCTCCGCCATCCCTCCCGCGTTACCTCACGGCCCAGATTAGCGCGGCCCTCACCTCCACACCCTCCTCGGCCGATCCCTCCCTCCCGCCGGTGTAAATTTGGGGAGGAGGACGAGAGAGGCAACAGCTATTTTTAGGCACCAGAGTTCCCCGAAATTCGATCTCCTTGTGACTTTGATGCATCTGAGCGGCGCCTGCGACTTGCTCATCCTGAGTTTAGTGGTGATATTGAACTTTCTCTTCGCCGCCCATGCCCATATAACACTTGGAGAAAGAGAAGAGGGGGATGAAGAGGAAGAGGAAGAAGAAGAAGAAGAAGAAGAAGAAGAAGAAGAAGAAGAAAAAGAAATAGAAGAAGAAATTCAAAGGGTCATTTTCTTAAACATTTCGGCGCCCACGCCCACACACATTTGACATGACTCTTATTGGAGTTACGGGCATGTCCATGGGTAGTTTTATGCCCCTGGTGGTGGTATGACGAGGCAAGGCTCCTGCACGCGAAAGCGCTCTCTCTCTCTCTCTCTCTCTCTCTCTCTCTCTCTCTCTCTCTCTCTCTCTCTCTCTCTCTCTCTCTCTCTCTCTCTCTCTCTCTCTCTCTCTCTCTCTCTCTCTCTCTCTCTCTCTCTCTCTCTCTCTCTCTCTCTCTCTCTCTCTCTCTCTCTCTCTCTCTCTCTCTCTCTCTCTCTCTCTCTCTCTCTCTCTCTCTCTCTCTCTCTCTCTCTCTCTCTCTCTCTCTCTCTCTCTCTCTCTCTCTCTCTCTCTCTCTCTCTCTCTCTCTCTCTCTCATTCTGTTTTTTTTACTCTTTGTCATTTATTTTCTCTCTCTCTCTCTCTCTCTCTCTCTCTCTCTCTCTCTCTCTCTCTCTCTCTCTCTCTCTCTCTCTCTCTCTCTCTCTCTCTCTCTCTCTCTCTCTCTCTCTCTCTCTCTCTCTCTCTCTCTCTCTCTCTCTCTCTCTCTCTCTCTCTCTCTCTCTCTCTCTCTCTTCTTTCTTTTTTATTTTTTCTGTGTCTTTTTCTTTCTCTCTCTCTCTCTCTCTCTCTCTCTCTCTCTCTCTCTCTCTCTCTCTCTCTCTCTCTCTCTCTCTCTCTCTCTCTCTCTCTCTCTCTCTCTCTCTCTCTCTCTCTCTCTCTCTCTCTCTCTCTCTCTCTCTCATTCTAACCTACCAGGGACGTTGACACACACACACGCCCACAGAAGTACCCTGAGTAGGAGGAGGATGTAGTCATGGCTCTATAGGCCGTGATGAAGCAACAAGTGGCTAACTCGTCTTAATGGTGACGAACACAATACTGTAACTCAAGACACCACACTAACTTCATAATGGTGGGTGAGAGAGACGAGGAGGAGGACGAGAAGGAGGAGAGGGAAGGAGAGGAGAGGGGAGAGAGAATAAAGTTAAGGGAAGGTATGAGGTTGGGGTAAGAGGGAGGGTGAGAGGGAGGGTGAAAAGAAGCCACTTGACGCCTCTTGAAGCATTCTGGCGATGGCTTGAGTGTGGGACGATTCTTAGAACACAATATACTGCCATTGAGACCTGTTACCTTCCTTCACACACGTTGCACTTTGCCTGAAATTTGCTTATGGTGATGTGCTTTTATGAGATTTTAGTTTGTATATACTCACGTCTCTGTCTACCTTCCTTCTTATCGTCTCCAGCCTGATAACGCAATCTACTACCACTGAGACGTGTTCCCTTCTCTCCCACACGTTGCACACTGCCTGGACTTTGCTTGGCGTGATGTGCTTGCAATACACTTCAATTTCTATACATTCCCATCTCTCTCTACCTTCCTTCTCATCCTTTCTAGCATGCAACACGATCTACTGCCACTGAGACCTGTTCTATCACTTCCCAAGCGGTACACTCTGCCTGTCCTTTGCTTGACGTACTGTGCCTTCACGATACTCTAGTTTGTCTATGTCCCGCCTCTCCTTCATACCCTTCCCACCCTGTACCACAGTCTTTGCCTATATACTCTGCACAATCTACTGACACTTCCCACACGTCATATTCAGTCTATACTTTGCTTGGTGTGACGTGTCAATAATGTGCTTCTCGTTCTGTCCTTCTCCTTCTTCTTCTCTTCCTTCTCCTCCTCCTCCTCTAGCGACAGTTTATATTACGATCTAAACTCTTTGCTGTCTTTCTCCTTCTTTCCTTCTGCTCTTTTTGTTCGTCCTCTTCCTCCTCTTCTTGCGCCACCTGCTATTTTATATTTTCTTTCCTTCCTCCCTCCATACTGTGCTTCTCGTTCTGTCCTCCTCCTCTAGCAACAGTTTATATTACGATCTCAACTCTTTGCTATCTTTTTCCTTCTTTCTATCCTGTTCTGTCCTCTTCCTCCTCCTCTTCCTTTTCCTCTTCAGTTTACGATCTCCTCTCTTCTCTACCTTCCCCTCCCTTCCCATGCCTCGCCTTGCGTTGTTATTTTCCTCTCGCGACACTTCACTTTACGATCCACACACCTTCCTCCTCCTCCTCCTCCTCCTCCTCCTTCCCATCCTCGCTTCACACCACCACCATCACTATCATCACCAGCTACAAGGAGACATGTTTTTACCCCTTTACAACGTCTCCTCGTGTTCCTACTTTGCTTGTTTACGATTCTCTACTTTTTTCCTTCCTCCTACTCATGGTCACTTCACACCACCATCAGTACCATCAACAACGAGACATCTTTTTTTACCCTTTTACAACCTCTCCCAGTGTTCCTACTTTGCTTGCTTGCCATCATGTGCTTTCCTTTTACGAGATCGTTCACATCAGCGTTATTTTCCACCGTCCTCCCTTCTTTCCTTCACCACTAGGACAAGACGGAACCAGCATCATCCTCGTGGCACTCTCAGCCCCTCCACGACCACTGCCGCTGACACCCTGTTTACACCACCTTTACTTTCTATCTTCCTTTCTTCCTTCCTTCCTTTGCGACAAGAGACACCGGTTCCCTTACCCCCACCAGGACCACTACCGCTGACACCCTATTTACACCACCTTTACTTTCTATCTTCCTTTCTTCCTTCCTTCCTTTGCGACAAGAGACACCGGTTCCCTTACCCCTTCCAGGACCACCACCGCTGACACCCTATTTACACCACCTTTACTGTGTACCTGACTTTTCTTCCTTCCTTCCTTTGCGACAAGAGACACTGGTTCCCTTACCCCCTCCAGGACCGCTACCGCTGACACCCTATTTACACCACGTTTAATTTCTATCTTTCTTCCTGCCTTCCTTTGCGACAAGAGACACCGGTTATTCATTTATCCCCTCCACGACCACTGCAGCTGACACCCTATTTACACCACCTTCATTTTCTATCTTCCTTTCTTCCTTCCTTCCTTTGCGACAAGAGACACCGGTTATTGACCGTTATTCCCTCACCCCCCTCCACGACCACTACCGCTGACACCCTATTTATACCACCTTTATTTTTTATCTTCCTTTCTTCCTTCCTTCCTTTGTGAGAAGAGACACCGGTTATTGACCGTTATTCCCTCACCCCCCTCCACGACCACTACCGCTGACACCCTATTTACACCACCTTTATTTTCTATCTTCCTTTCTTCCCTCCTTCCTTTGCGACAAGACACCGGTTCCCTTCCCCCCCTCCACGACCACTACCGCTGACAACTTCCATCTCCACAATAGACATCTTCTGCCGCCGCCTTGCATGCATCGCCGACCCCCAACACAACACCGCCACTCAGGTAATGCCACAACCTCACCTCACCACGCACCATTCATTCT
This sequence comes from Eriocheir sinensis, assembly GCF_024679095.1. Lineage (NCBI taxonomy): Eukaryota > Metazoa > Arthropoda > Malacostraca > Decapoda > Varunidae > Eriocheir > Eriocheir sinensis. The sequence goes on along the minus strand of NC_066528.1, from coordinate 2,078,976 downwards.
TCCCACCCGACTCACTCTCTGCCTTGAAAGCACTCAGACAAACAAACTTTGCAGATAACGTGCATCTCCTTACCTCCATCCAAAAAGAGATGCACACACTCAGCATGGCGAACAACACTATCAAGCTACACTGGGTGCCTGGCCATGTGGGCATCTTGGGCAACGAGAGCGCTGATAGTGCCGCTCGTAGTGCAACGCAGCGCACAGATCCAGATATCACTACTCATCTCAGTCTGGCTCAGATGAAATCTCAGGTCAATGCAGCAGCCTTTCGGTCCATCTCACTTGACTTGAGGGATCACGTTGCCACATGCTCTCGTTCCGCCACTTACTACACAACAGCCACCAAACAAGAGCCTTTAGTCCTCCCTCCCAGGACAGCTCCGCACCTTGTCCACCACCTACACAGGCTGCGGCTCGGATTTCTGTGTGCATCACAAATTTATGACCGCCCTGAACCTTGTGAGCACCGTCTTGAGGAGGACCATGAACCTCTTCTCCACTATCTGCTCCGATGCCCAGTCACGCAGCATATCCACAATTACCCTCAAGACCAAAATGCATCAGATACAGAAAAAGCTGCAACAGTCGTCGCTTCGTCGAGGACTGAGTCACTTCTTGCCCTCTGCAAAAATTATCCTCCACCGCGCTGAGTTCCCGTAATTTACTGCTCTTCACTGACGGGCTCATAGGTTAGCCCGTGTCTCTTTGCCTCAAAAGAGGCAATATTAACAACAAACAACCACCACCAACGTCACCACCATCCGCATCCCTTCCCCTCTCAAGTACAACGGCCACACCCTCCTCCTCACATCCTCATCCTTCCTCTTCAATATGTGCGGGCTAAGAATATCGGTTTCGGATTTCAACAATAACGAAGAAAGCATCCCTCCCTTACCTTCCCTTCTTCCTCTCCCGCCTTCCTCTCATCTAGAAAACAACAGCCGGCTCAGACACCACAAGACGCAGAGCGGAAACTACTCTAAATCAGTCCCAGAAAAAAAACTATAATCAGGAGTTTTCTTAATACTTTCTTGTGCTCTAAATAAACGATAATACCGACATAAGGAAAACCAGGAACATCAAAACCCCTCCTTAGAAGATCGACAAGTAAATCAAAGGCGAAAGGCGCCTCACTCAGTGCTCCTTTGAGATAAAAATATGGATAAAAGAACATGAAATCAAATGAGTCTTGTGCTCTAAATAAACGATAATACCGAAATAAGGAAAACCAGGAATATCAACAGCCCTCCAAAGAAGGCTTACAGGCAAAGCAAAGGTGGAAGGCGACTCAGTGTTCCTTTCCAGATAAAAATAGATACAGTAACATGAAATCATATGACTCTTGTGCTATAAATAAACGATAATGCGGAAATAAGGAAAGGCACTAACATCAACAGCCCTTCTTAGAAGCCTGACAAGTAAATCAAAGGTGAAAGGCGACTCACTCAGTGCTCCTTTCAGATAAAAACATAGATAAAATAACATGAAATCAAATGAGTCTTGTGCTCTAAATAAACGATAATACCGAAATAAGGAAAGACAGGAACACCAAAACCCCTCCTTAGATCGACATGTAAATCAAAGGCGAAAGGCGACGCACTCAGTGCTCCTTTGAGATAAAAATATGGATAAAATAAAATGAAATCAAATGACTCTTGTGCTCTAAATAAACGATAATACCGAAATAAAGAAAGCCAATAACATCAACTCATCCTTAGAAGCCTGACAGGTAAAGCAAAGGCGACTCACTCAGTGCTCCTTTGAGATAAGAATATTGATAAAAGAACACGTAACCAAAGACTCCAGCTCTTCAGAAGGCTGCTAATGAGGCGGGACACGGAAATAAGAGTAGAGCGGGATAAAGAGAATACATAAAGCAAATAAAACAAGGCGGAAGAAAAAAAGCAGGTAATGAGAAACGTTTAATGACTGACTGACGAAGAGAAAGGGGAATAAAATTGAATAGAAATGAGAGAAGGTGACAGGGAAAGGAGGGTTGTTATATAAGAGCCATCAGTTAAAAAGAAAGTGTCTGTGAGTGTGAATTATACACTTCATTAGCTGATAACTTACTGAATGACCTGCTCGAGACTTACGCATACTAATAATATATGAAGGATTATTAAAGCCGATGAATCTAGGGACCGTATTCTTAGAGGCTTTCAGGTCTCGTAACTACTATTTCTAAAAGCTACAAAGGAGATTAGTCAAGTTCTCATGAGTGATTTTCATGTTAAGGGTGCAGAAGCCTTGTCAAACTATCACTAGGCTCAAACGACTGCCCATGGAAATATTAACAGAACCTCTACAAAAGCCTTAACATCTATTTTCAAAGGCAACGAAGGAGATTAATCGGGTTCTCAGGAATGACTTTTTACATTCATGGTGCAGAAGCCTTGTCAAACTATCACTAGGCTCATACAACTGCTCATGGGAATACTGACACAACCTCTCCGAAAGCTTTAACAATTTCCCAAGGCCACGAAGGAGATTATTCGGGTTCACGTGAGTGTTTCTTTACATTCATGGTGCAGAAGCCTTGTCAAACTATCACTGGGCTCATAAAACTACCAATAATAATAACCACAGCCTCTACCAAAGCCTTAAGCCTTATCTAATGTTGAAGTGTAAGCCCAAAAACCTTCAAGAATATGGGCCTGAGATCATAACCTTAATTAAAGACAAGAACGGTATCAATTAAACCTTTTCTTTTGTAACTGCTCCTCTTACTGCTGCCATTCCTCCCCTTCTTCTTCCTGCTATCTATCTATCTATCTATCTATCTATCTATCAATCAAGCAACCAGTCAACCAATTAATTTATATGTCTCTATGTTTTAATAATAGAAGTAGTATTAGTTGAAGTGGTAGTAGTAGTAGTAGTAGTAGTAGTAGTAGTAGTAGTAACTGAGGATGAAGAACAAGTTAATAATATAATATGAACAATAATTCCTTCCTTCCTTCTTACCTTGCTTCCTTCCTTCCTTCCTTCCTTCCTTCCTTCCTTCCTTCCTTCCTTCCTTCCTTCCTTCTGCACACACACACACGTCAACTCACCTGTAAGAAGAAAAGAAACAAAATTACAAAAACAAGTTCAAAATTAATAATAAAATACATAAAGTAATAATAATTTCCGAGATATATTTCGCAAGCATTATATCATTGTTTCGTTGCCTCGCCATTCCTACTGATCTTGTTATAAGTTTGCAATGTCCTTCACCACGTGTTACAATTACAGCAGTCTTGGTGCCTCGCTACCCTCGCCACGCTCGCCTGTACCACCGAGGAACAAAGTGGTACACGGTCACACGGTCTTGGTCTTGGTGCCTCGCTACCCTCGCCACGCTCGCCTGTACCACCGAGGAACAAAGTGGTACACGGTCACACGGTCTCTCTCTTACCATTTGCCAGAGTAGAGACGAGTCCCCTTAACTCCAACAGGTGTTCCCCATTCTCCACATGTTACAGCCACAGCAAGTTTGCAACCATCACATCCACCACTACCTCCCTACCCTCGCCATCAAGATACAGAGAGGTACACAGTCTATCTGTAACCATTTGCCGTAGTAGAGACCCTTAACAACAACAGGTGTTTCCCATTCTCCACGTATTACAGCCACCGCAAGTCAGCAACCCTCACAGCCACCACTATCACGCTACCCTCGCCATCAAGATACAGAGAGGTATTCGGTCTATCTGTAACTATTTGCCGCAGCAGAGACGAGTCCCCTTAACTCCAACAGGTGTTTCCCATTCTCCACATGTTACAGCCACAGCAAGTTTGCAACCATCACAGCCACCACTATCTCGCTACCCTCGCCATCAAGATACAAAGAGGTGCGGTACACAGTCTACCTGTAACCATTTGCCGCAGTAGAGACGAGTCGACTCATAACAGGTCTTCCCCTTACTCCACGTATTACAGCCACCGCAAGCTAGCAACTCTAATAGCCTCCACTGTCTCCCTACCCACGTGGCCAAGATACAGAGAGGTACATGGTTTATCTGTAACCATTTGCCTCAGTATAGACGAGTCCCCTTAACTCCAACAGGTGTCCCCGCCACCACCATAGCCTCCTCCCTCGTTACCCTCGCCACCAAAATACAGAGAAGTACACGGTCTCCTCTCTGTACCCTGCTCGCCGCCACAGCCTCCTTCGCCACGCTGCCTGTCTGTCTGTCTGGCTCTGACCGACAGCACTAAACGTAAAACAAATATTCGGACACCCCAATCTACAGAGCAATTTGTAGACGTCACACAGCCACTGCATTGTACTTTTACTCTGTGTGTTTCTACGTATAGGTATTCCCAGGCGCTTTTAGCTCCCACAACTCTTTTCCAAGGCCACAAAGGAGTATTTTTTTCATGTTCATGGTGTATAAGCCTTGTTAAACTATTACTTGGCTCATAAAACTACCCATGTAAGTACTGTCACAACCTCTATGAAAGCCTAATCAGTTGTGGGTGTGTAGCTCGAAATGCTAAAGAATATGGACTTAAACATTCATCTGAAAACGTGTAGGTGATTAAATCTGTCTATCAAACCTAAGCCTATATTCTCAAGCATTTCAGGGTTTACACACCCACGTTTGATAAGGCTTTTGTAGAGGTTGTGGTGTCAGTATTTCCAATTTTCCATGGGTAGTGTTATGAGCTTAGTGATAGTTTGGCAAGGCTTCAACACCATGAACGTAAAAAACACTCATGAGAACCCGACTAACCTCCTTTGTGGCCTTGAGTAATGGTTGTTGTGAGAGTCAAAAGCGTCTGAAAAATACGAACCAATACTTCACCGGCAGACCTAAATAATGCAAAAAAACACAAAAACATAATAAACGGAGCCCACCGCGTCTCATTTCCATATAAATTCCATCCACACAATCATTAAACGGCGATAATTCCACTCGTGTATCCGATTAGTTTAGTGCGGCTCATTCATATTCACGCCGGACAGACCGAGGCAATGTTTATGACGGCGGCGGCGGCGGTGACGGCGGACGAACCTACGCCACACATCTGTACACTCCTATTGTCTTTCCTTCTCCCCCACCTGTACCTCCGCCACTAACCCACTTCCTCTTCTTACTATACCCTTGATAAAAAAGGAGGAGGAGGAGGAGGATCAGAGGAATAAGGATGAAAGAGGTGGATGACGAAGGAAGGAAGAGAAGGTTAAAGGAAGAGATGGAGGAAAAGAGGAGGAGAAGGATCAGAGAAAAAAAAGGAAATAAGGAAGGAGATGGAAGAGGAGGAGTGGGAGAAGGAGGAGGTAGAAGTAAATAAAAAATAAGGTTAGAGGAAGAGAAGGAAGAGATGGAGGAGAAGAGAAGGAGGAGGAGAAGGATCAGAGGAAAAAGAAGGAAATGGAAGAGTAGGAGTGGGAGAAGAAGGAGAATCAGTGGAATAAGGATAAAGGAGGTATAGAAGAAAAGAAAGAGAGAGAAGGTTAGAGGAAGAGAAGGAAGAGATGGAGGAGAAGAGGAAGAGGAGGAAAAGGAGGAGGATCAAAGGAGGAAGAAGAAGGAGGAGGAGGATCAGTGAAATAACGAAGGAGATGGAAGAAGAAAAAAGAAAGTAAAGGAGGAAGAAGAGGAGACAGAAGAAGAAGAAAAATAGGAGAAGGAAGAAGTGGGAAAAAGATGGAGGAAGACAAAATTATAAAAGGAGGAGAAGGAGGAGCAACAGAAGGAAGAATTGGGAGCAGAAAGTAAAAAAACATAGGAAGTGCGTGGCGGCGGCGGGCGACGGACAGCTCTCGTGGGAACGGCGGCCCGCACCTCGCTCCTGCCGGCAACGTGACCAACGGACTGCCTGCCGCCGCTACGGGAAGGGACGATGATGACGATGATGATGATGATGATGATGATGATGATGATGAGTGCTTTCCTGCTGCATCCTCATCGTCCTCCTCCTGTCCTGTGCTTTGTGTTGTGTTGTGTTGTGGTGTGGTGTGGTGTGTTGTTTTGTGTTGTGGTGTGTTGTTGTGTTGTGGTGTGTTGGGGTGGTGTGTTGGGGTGTTGTGTTGTGGTGTTGTGTTGTGGTGTGTTGTGTTGTGGTGTGTTGGGGTCTTGTGTTGTGTTGTGTTGTGTTGTGTTGTGTTGTGTTGTGTTGGGGTGTTGTGTTGTGGTGTTGTGTTGTGTTGTGTTGTGGTGTGTTGGGTTGTTGTGTTGTGGTGTTGTGTTGTGGTGTGGTGTGTTGTGTTATGTTGTGTTGTGTTGTGTTGTGGTGTGTTGAGGTGTTGTGGTGTGTTGTGTTGTGTTGTGTTGTGTTGTGTGGTGTGGTGTGGTGTGTTGTGTTGTGTTGTGTTGTGTTGTGTTGTGTTGTGTTGTGTTGTGTTGTGTTGTGTTGTGTTGTGTTGTGTTGTGGTGTGGTGTGGTGTGGTGTGGTGTGGTGTGGTGTGGTGTGGTGTGGTGTGGTGTGGTGTGGTGTGGTGTGGTGTTGTGTTGTGTTGTGTTGTGTTGTTGTGTTGTGTTGTGGTGTGTTGTGTAGTGTTGCTGTGTAGTGTTGTGTTGTGTTGTGTTGTGTTGTGTTGTGTAGTGTAGTGTTGTGGTGTGTGGTGTTGTGTTGTGTTTCTATATGGGACACCACCACCACCACCATCTCCACCACCAAGATAGTCAAAACATTTTAGTCTTTTTATTTCTATTTTGCGGCAAATATATCCAACACGACAAAAATACTGCCGTTGGTAAAAGTCCATACCGTTCAATCTTCTTATTTATTTTTTGGTGTGTGGGGAAAATTACCCCCAAAAAATACTGTTGTAGGAAAAATAGTCAATATATTTGTTTATTTTTGTTTATGGAGAAAATTAGCGAAACAAACAAACACTGGTGTTGGTAAAAGTCGATACATTCCAATCTTTTTATATTTGTGTGTGTGGAGAATTACCCCAGAACGAGACCTCGAGGCTCCTGCTACACAACACTGTCAATATAGAAACGTTAACGTACATGACATTATTATGGAACCAACACCCAACGTAACAAAACATAACATAACTCTCTCTCTCTCTCTCTCTCTCTCTCTCTCTCTCTCTCTCTCTCTCTCTCTCTCTCTCTCTCTCTCTCTCTCTCTCTCTCTCTCCCCACAGGTACCCATTTATCGACCAGCCCGAAAGTAAGGATGAACAGCTGGATGGACTGCACGCCGACTGCCCAGGACGAGGGATTCAAACCCTGGCCCGCAGATTCGTAGTTAGGGACGGGAACCACTTTTTTTTTTTAGAGTAAAGGAAACAGCTAAAGGGCAAAAAAGAGGAACAATAGTGAACAAAAAGCACCTAAATCACTGTTCCTATAAAAAAAAATAAGAGTTGAGAGGAGTGGCCAAAAGAGGCCAATTTCGGGAGGAGAGGTGTCCCGATACTCTCCTCATGAAAGAGTTCAAGTCGTAGGCAGGAGGAAACGCACCAGGGAGGCGGTAATACTGCCACACCGCAAAGGAAAAACAATCCTGATGACAAAGAGCGGATGATGTGAGTGGCTGATGGTGATGAAGCTAATGAGGCGATTATCGATGACCCGGGCAACGGATAAACCTAAAAAACAAAGTTAATGAAAATAAAATACTTCATGTTTTGTACTGAAAAAAAAAAAGAGCAGCGCAAAAATAGTAGCAACTCACCATCAGGGAAATGTGTATGCACGGGCGCTCTTCATGTCCTGTAAGTACATTTGTGGAGATAGAGGCGCCGGGTGTGTGATAGTGTTGTGGAGATAATAGAGTTGGAAATAGAATAGAGACAGCGAGATAAAAGGTGAGAGAGAGAGAGAGAGAGAGAGAGAGAGAGAGAGAGAGAGAGAGAGAGAGAGAGAGAGAGAGAGAGAGAGAGAGAGAGAGAGAGAGAGAGAGAGAGAGAGAGAGAGAGAGAGAGAGAGAGAGAGAGAGAGAGAGAGAGAGAGAGAGAGAGAATAGAGAGGCAGGCAATGATGGAAAGCTAGAATAAGAGTAATAATACGAACACGAGAGAGGAGAGAGGAGGAGAGAGGAGGAGAGGAGAGAGGAGGAGAGAGAGAGGAGGAGGAGGAAGAGGAGGAGGAGGACGAGGAGGAGGAGGAGGAGGAGGAGGAGGAGGAGGAGGAAACGCATTGAATATATCCTCCCATTTTTCTCTGTGTGAGGGTATGAAGGTGGTGGTGGTGGTAGTGGTGGTAGAACTCATAGATGGTGGTGACGCTGGTAGTGGTAATGATGGTGGTGTTGGTGATGATGGTGTTGGTGATGGTGGTGTTGGTTAGGTAATGGTGGTGGTGGTAGTGGTGGTGATGGTGGTGGTGGTAGAACTCAGAGATGGTGGTGATGCTGGTCGTGGTAGTGGTGGTGATGTTGGTGATGGTGGTGACGGTAGTGTTGGTCAGGTAATACTGATGCATGGTGGTGACGGTCCCTGGTGGTGGTGGTGACGGTGGTCTTGGTCAGGTAATACTGGTGGTGGTGGTGACGGTGGTGTTGGTGGTGGTGGTGACGGTGGTCTTGGTCAGGTAATACTGGTGGTGGTGGTGACGGCCCCTGGTGGTGGTGGTGACGGTCCCTGGTGGTGGTGGTGACGGTGGTCTTGGTCAGGTAATACTGGTGGTGGTGGTGACGGCCCCTGGTGGTGGTGGTGACGGTGGTCTTGGTCAGGTAATACTGGTGGTGGTGGTGACGGCCCGTGGTGGTGGTGGTGGTGACGGTTGTCTTGGTCAGGTTATACTGGTGGTGGTGGTGAGGGCCCCTGGTGGTGGTGGTGGTGACGGCCCCTGGTGGTGGTGGTGACGGCCCCTGGTGGTGGTGGTGACGGCCCCTGGTGGTGGTGGTGGAGACGGCCCCTGGTGGTGGTGGTGACGGCCCCTGGTGGTGGTGGTGACGGTGGTCTTGGTCAGGTAATACTGGTGGTGGTGGTGACGGCCCCTGGTGGTGGTGGTGGTGACGCCCCCTGGTGGTGGTGGTAGAGACGGCCCCTGGTGGTGGTGGTAGAGACGGCCCCTGGTGGTGGTGGTGACGGCCCCTGGTGGTGGTAGTGACGGCCCCTGGTGGTGGTGGTGGAGACGCTGGGCCCAACACGTGAGAGCGGCAGAGCGTCCTTGAGCGTAACATAATGAGGCGGATGAGGCGGAGAAGGAGCGACAAAAAAATAATATAATGGCAGCAGTTACCCCCGAACGCGGCACGGAGGATTAGGACGGAATTTATAATGATAATAAAGACGGCCTGAAGAAGAATGGCGGGACGGTGAAGAAGGGAGGAGGAGGAGGAAGAAGAGGAGGAGGAGGAGGAAACATGGAAATGCAGGCAACAGAGAGCCTAGTCGCTCATTACGATGTCGCCCGCTTAGGTGATTTAATCTGCTCGACAGCCACTTGGGGCTTGAGGAGCAGATGAAAGCACCTCGATATTGAGGAGCAGATGAAAGCACCTCGATATTGAGGAGCAGATGAAAGCACCTCAATATTGAGGAGCAGATGAAAGCACCTCGATATTGAGGAGCAGATGAAAGCACCTCGATATTGAGGAGCAGATGAAAGCACCTCGATATTGAGGAGCAAATGAAAGCACCTTGATTATGAGGAGCAGATGAAAGCACCTCGATATTGAGGCTCAGATGAAAGCACCTCGATATTGAGGAGCAGATGAAAGCACCTCGTTATTCAGTTTTCTCCCGACGCAGCGAAATGACGGTCGATTCTATATTTGAAGGAGTTGATGGTATTCGCATTTACTACTTCTGAGGGAAGATTGTTCCAGTGGCGGATGACTCGGTTTGAAAAGAAACTCCTTCCAATGTCTGTGTTACATTAACTAGACTCAATGGGTAAGCCGTTATTTCTAGTTCTTGAGTTGGTTTGCAGTTCAAAGACTTTGGAGTAATCGACGTTATTGAACTTTTTCAGATACTTGAAGACTTGAATCATATCCCCTCGAAGGCATCTTTTCTCCAATGTAAAGAGATTGAGTCACTTGAGTCGTTCCTCGTACGGTTGAACCCTTAAGGTTGGAATCATCTTTGTGGCGCGTCGTTGAATCTTTTCCAGTAAATCAATGTTCTTTCTGTAATTAGGAGACCAGAGCTGTACTGCATACTCGAGGTGCGGTCTTACCATAGAATTATACAAGGATAGCATCACGTCTGGTGTTTTACACTCGAACTTCCTCGCTATGAACCCGAGCATCGTGTTGGCTTTGATGTATGCTTTTTTACAGTGATTCGCGTGTTTCAGGTCACTGCTGATAGTGACTCCAAGATCCTTTTCCTCCTGCATCGCCTGCAGAGGTTTCCCATCCATGATGTATGTGTGGTTACTATTTTGGAACCCAATGTGCATGACTTTGCATTTGTCAGCATTAAAAAACATATGCCATTTTTCCGACCATTCGATAACGTGATTGAGGTCTTTCTGAATGATTTCGCAGTCGGTCTTTGTGAGGGCCTTTCCACCCAGGAAGAAGAAGAAGAAAAGGAAGAAGAAGAAGAAGAAGAAGAAGAAGAAGAAGAAGAAGAAAAAAAAGAAGAAGAAAAAGAAGAAGAAGAAGAAGGAGGAGGAGGAAGATCAAAGAAAGATGAAAAAGAAGGAGGATTACTAGAAGAAGCATGTGGAGGAAGACGAAAGAAGGAAAGGAAGGGAAGGAGGAAGTGGAAGGAGGAGGTGGAAGAAAATGAATGAGGAAGAGGAAGAGGAGGAAGATGAAAGAGAAGAAGAGGAGAAGGAAGAGGATCAGTGGAAGGAAGAGGCAGATGATGAAGAAAAGAGAAAGGAGGAGGAGGATCTGAAGAAGAAGAAGAAGGAGGTGGAAGAAGACAAAATTATAAGAGGAGGAAGAGGGGGAGGAAGAGGAGAAAGATATGAAGAAAGAGAAGAAGGAAAAAGAAAAAGAAGAGGGAGGAGGAGGAGGAGGAGGAAAAGATAATGGCAATGATAAAAAAAGAACAGAAGGAAATGAAGAGAAAAAGAGAAGGAAAAAAAAATAGATGAGGAGCCTAATGAACGCCAGGTAATCTCTCTCTCTCTCTCTCTCTCTCTCTCTCCTTCTCTCTCTCCTTCTCTCTTTCCTTCCCTCTCCCTCCTCTCCCCTTCCCTCCTACACTCCCTCAATTTCTCCTTCTCTCCCTCTCCCTTTCTTGGCCTACCCCCTCCCCCTATACACACACACACACACACACACACACACACACACACACACACACACACACACACACACACACACTAGGCTCCTTCGCACGGCCGCACACAAACGTCGAAACAGATAAGGCAGCAGGAGCAGGAGGATCGGGAGCTCTAATCACCCAGACCAGACCAGAGACCCACCAAAGAGCCTCTACCACGAGGAAAATAACATGTGATTTATAGGACGCTGGCCGAGTGTGAGCTGCTGAGAGACGGTGCAGCGGCGGGCAGGAGCAAAGGCCAACAAACTACAGGGCGTATTACACTGAGCAAATTTTCCGTGGATCTTCAGTCAAACCTCGATTTCCGCTAGCGTGGTTCTCATTTGTTTCTTGTTATTGCTGCTGATGATGATGGTGAGTAATACCGTCGTCCTTCGGTGAAATCTACGGTAGCTTTGGAAGATCGTGGAAACGTCTGAAAACCACGGAAATATGAGAACCACGCCAGCGAAAATCGTGGTTTGACTGAAGATCCACGGAAAATTTGCCCAGTGTAATAGCCCCTTAAGGAACGTGAACTGAGAAAGAGGAGTACAAGCCGACATATGAGTAGCAAATGTAAACGTTTGATATGACTGATGAAAAACGAGGGACTTTAAATGACTGTGGACGTGAGTGAGAAAAGGGTAAAGGCGGAACAAAGACTTAAAAATAGGGACAGTTACTGATGACTGGACAATGGCTGACGAAGGGACGGAATGCAAGTGAATTAAAGGAGTGAGGAGGAGGAGGAGGAGGAGGAGGAGGAGGTAATGTCATTTTAAAAAGTGAAGGGGAAAGACGAGGAGACAGAGAGGTGTGTGTGTGTGTGTGTGTGTGTGTGTGTGTGTGTGTGTGTGTGTGTGTGTGTGTGTGTGTGTGTGTTTCGTAGAGGTTGTGGTGTTAGTGTATCCCTGGGCAGTAGTTTTATGAGCCTGGTGATAGTTTAACAGTCTTCTGCACCATGAACGTGAAAAAAAAAAAAACACGAGAACCCGACTAACCTCCTTTGTGGCCTTGGGAAATAGATGTGAGAGAGCCGAAAGCGTCTGAGAATATGAACCTACGGAGATATGGTGTATAGCAGGGCTACTCAACCATTATGAGCAAAGGTCCAGTTAGACAAGTACAAATGTATGCAGAGATCCGATTAATATTAGACAGCTGGGCTCTGCCCAGGAGTAGCAAAATAATTTTACATTATGAAAGTCTATGATGGATTCTTGCAGTGTATTTCCTTGACAGTCGGAAATATACTGCAAGAATCTATCACTACCAGGACCATGTAAATCTGAAGTTGAATATTTTCTTGGGGGTCCAGCTACAACACTCATAAGGTCCGGATTCGGACCGCGGGCCGCCAGTTGAGTAGCCCTGGTGTATAGTATCTCCATGGGTAGTAGTTTTATGAGCCTGGTGATAGTTTGACAAGGCTTCTGCACCATGAACCCGACTAACCTCCTTTGTGGCCATTAGAAACAGCTGTAGTGAGATCCGAAGGCGTCTGAGAATACGGGTCTTCGTTACCATACAAGAACACGAACAATGACTAACAACTCTACCAACAACACTACAAAGAGTACAACGAACTGTAATAGAAGCGTGTGTGAAAGGGGAAAAGGTAAGAGGGTCAGTAGGTGAAAGAGAACAGTAGGCAGACAAAGGAAGACGAGAGGAATAGCGGCAAAGAGAGTGTAGAGAAAGAGATGACAAAGGAGACGAGAGGAATGGCGGCAAGAAAGGTGTAAAGAAGAACAGGTGACAAAGAGAAGGAAGAAGAAGAGAGCTGAGACGTGGATAAAGAAACAAGATGATGATAAAGGAAAAGAGAAGAACAGAAGGAAAAAGGAAGAAGCAGAATAATAATAAAGGTAAGAAGAAGTAAAGAAACAGCTGATTGCAAAGAAAAGAAGAATAAGAAGTTAGATGGATAAAGAGTGAGAACTACGAAGGAGAATAGAAGAAAAAAGGGAAGATGGAAATGAAGGAGCAGAAGAAGAATAAAAGGAAGATGGAGGTGAAGGAACAGAAGAAGAACAAAGGTAAGAAGGAGTAAAGAAACAGCTGATTGCAAAGAAAAAGAGAATAAGAGGTTAGATGGTTGTAGACTGAGAGATTACGAAGGAAAATGGAAGAATAAAAGGAAGATGGAGATGAAGGAACAGAAGAAGAATAAAGGTAAGAAGGAGTAAAGAAACAGCTGACTGCAAAGAAAACGAGAATAAGAGGTTAGATGGTTGTAGAGTGAGAGATTACGAAGGAGAAGAATAAAAGGAAGATGGAAATGAGGGAACAGAAGAGGAGTAAAGGTACGAAGGAATAAAGAAGCAGTAGATGATGCGGAAGACGAGGGAAACAGAAGCAAGACGTGTGTGAAGAAACAACAGTTGACAAAGGAAGACGCGGAGAAGTGAAGAAAACAGGAGCAACAAAAGACACAAGGACAGACGATTGGATCTGATTGGGTTGATTAATCAGAAGCTTATGCCGCGGCACCATCTTGAGTCACGAGGCGATGAATCTTTTGGGGAAGATTAAGAGGAACCATAACTGCATGTGGAAGCAACAATACTTAAAGCACTTACGAGGAATCCAACTCTTCAAATATATAGGATTAAGACTGGGGATAAAAAAGTAACATGTAATTCAGGAGAGGTCAGAACATAGCAATAGTTTTTTTTTTTTACATCAAAGGATGCGGCTAAAGGAACAAAAAGAGTAGGAAAAAAAAAAAAAAACTCGCCACTCCCCCCTCACAAAAAAGTAAAAATTAAAGATTAGCCAAAAGAGGTAAATTTCGGGTGGAGTTAGAAGACAAAAGAATACGAAAATGGATTAACTTAAAATACAACGCTGTAACGAAGGTCGAAGCAAATCAGTAGATGGAGAACAACGCTAGGGGACAGGAACGCTTGATATGAGAACACGTTAGTGGGAAGAACGTTTAATATCTTACGTTGTGACCTCAGTAACAAGAGATGGACCCTTCCCCCTTTAAAGAACACGATGATGGTAGGTCAGTAAGCTTATACATTTGAATTCCAGCGCTGTAACCAGAGTATAATATTAAATAGCCCCTTCCCTTCCAAATTCGAGCACGATAATGGCTCGTTTATAGGCTTTTAACACTCAAAACCTAATGCTGTATCCAAAATAACAATAAATTTATCTCCTCCCCTCATAAAGGGACCCAAACTAATAGAAGTGTTAACAGAGAAAAACACCAAAGTTCAACAGCAGCAGCAAAACAACGTTAAAGAATACAACAGTCACTAGGAGCAAGAACACAAAAACGATTAGTTAAGAAGCATACCAACAACAAAAATGTCACTATACCCCATCAATTCTCCCTAACAAAAGCATCACAGAGACCAGGCCACCAACACCATCCCAGACCCAGTGGCTTAAACGTCGCAAGGACTATAACAATAAACGCTTGAGAATTAATAAAAAAAAAAAAATGCTAGACAAACCATCCAATACAAAAACCACCACTATACCCCATCAATTCCCTAAACAAAAAGCATCACAGAGACCAGGCCACCAACACCATGCCGGACTCCAATGGTTAGATGTCGCCACCCGGCCCAGCAGCGGCGAGGAGGGCCAGACGAGGCGGTGACGGGCGAGATGTGTGACAGGACGACAATGGCCTTCAAATTGGTGCCAGGAGAAGGGGGAAGAGTGCGCCGCCGGACCAGCAGACGGAATATTGGCGGACAGCGGAACATGTTAGCGGGGAAACAGTGGTAACCTGTGGAGGAGGGGGCAGGGACGAAGGACGGGACATGCTCGGGACCGCTGGCTGACATGAGTGAACATTTGTAACCAGAGAACGTGAGGGAAAGGAAAGAAAGGGACATGTTGATAAGGGAACGCTGGGGGACGGGGGAAGGCTGGGGGACGAAGGCAGCGCTGGGTGACGTAAAAAAGCGGTGGAAGAGGAAAGGAAAAAGACAGTGAAGGGAAGGAACGTCGGGTTAAAAGAAAAAACGTTGGGGGAAAGGAAGAAAACGTTGGATGGAGGGTAGAAACGTTGGGTAAAAAGGACATCTGAGTGAGGGAATGAAAAGAGGAACGTTAGTCGAAGGGAATGAACGTTGAATAAAGAGAAGGAACGTTGAGTGAAGGAAAGAAACGCGAAGTGAAAGAAGGGAACGGCGGGGGAAGGCAAAGAGAAAGAAGCATCCCGTTCAAAGCCCGGCCATCGCATCTCCTCGTTACGGGATCCATTCGGCGCAGCATCTTTACATTACGTCGCTATTTACGCCCGGAAATTAATACTGACGCGTTCCCTCTCTCGCCCCGCCGTCACAATTGCCTTCCCTCCTTCCCCTTGTTCCTTCCTCGCTCGTTTTAGTGACAGTATCAGCGAGGGACGTAACTTGCTCTCCTTCACGCCTCCTTCCTCCTCCTTTTCCAGCTGTTTCTGCCACGTTACTCTTCTTGTTTAACACTGGGCGGCTACCTAATACATGAGAGGCTTATTCTTAACCATTTCAAGGCTTACGCACCCACCTTAGGTAAGACTTTGGTAGAGGTTGTGTCAGTATTTACATGGGTAGTTTTATGAGCCTAGTGATAAATTCAATTTAACACTGGGCGGCTACCTAATACATGACAGGCTTATTCTTAACCATTCCGGGGCTTAAACACACCCACACACACATTTGATAAGGCTTCCGTAGAGGTTGTTAGTATTTCCACGAGTAGTTTTATGAGCCTAGTAATAGTTTGACAAGGCTTCTCCACCCATATATTCTCAAATATTTCGGAGCTTACACACCCACATTTGCAAAGGCTATGGTAGAGGTTTTGTTGGAGTTTCAAAGGATAATTTTATGAGCCTAGCTTCTGCACCCATATGCCCAAACACTTCAGGACTTACACACCTACAGTTGGTAAGGCTTTCGTAGAGGTTTTGTTGGTGTTTCAAAGGGTAGTTTAATGAGCCTAGTGATAGTTTGACAAGGCTTCCACACCATGAATGTGAAGAAACACTCATGGGAACACGTTTAATCTCCTGTGTGGCCTTTGGAAATAGTTGATAGTCTCTTCACTCAGGAGCAGGAGAGCCTTAATACAATGATGAATGCACGTATCACAGGTGTAGTATTTGCTTCTCCAACAATATAATACAAACTATCTCGCCTCTTTACCTCACTGAACTGAGAGCCTGATTGGCACATGTGTTGGAAAACTGGACACTAAAAACGCATTGGAATATTTACCGGCGATAGAAATTTAACACACAAAAAGGGGAAAGAATCAGAGCAAAGATTCAACATAAACTGAGCGAAAAAAAAACTATTGGAATATCACCGACGATGGAAATTCAACACACACAGCAAAGGGAAAGGATTACAGCAAAAAATCAACATAAACTGCCTGAAAAAGTATCACAAGATCAGACAGCGATAGAAATTCAACACACACAAAACAAAGGGAAAGAATTGGAGCAAAGATTCAACATAAACTCCCTGAAAAACGTGACTGGCTGGGATCTGATAACGGAGCTCCAACGAAGAGCCAGAGGCGCAAAACACTATAAACGATCAATGAAGTCTGATTAAAAACAACAGCGAAAAGAGATGAGGGAAAGAAGGCAAGTCACTCGTTCCTGCAGTCTGATTAAAACCTTGACCTAACACCTGACCGACGTGACAAAGGAGAACTGTGAAATGAAATGAACATGCACGATTTAAATATATATCATCATAAAAAAACAGAACGTGTTGAAAATGAATACAGGAATGGAAATATTAAAGGGCACAGCTCATTATTGACGTAATCTACTTAAAATGAATAGTTAAACCAAGGTGAACTGCATAAAACAAAGACTGACAACTGAAAATGAATGGGTTAAAATATCTAATCATTACAGAGAACTTGTTGAAACTGAATATAGAGAAGGGACATTAAAAGGCAATGCCCTTCTCTTTACTCTTTTATATGGGAACAGTGATTAGCGGGCTTTTTTTTTTTCATTGTTTTCCTTTTTTTTTTCCCTTGAGCTGCTTCCTTTACTGTGAAAAAAATCTAAAATCGAAGAGAAATATACCATTATAACATTTAACCATCCCTGAAAAATTATTAGGTGCGACAAAAGAAGGAAAATATATAGAGCAGCCAACACATATTATTTTTTTTAACTCGCTCAGAGGCTTCACTAATCGACCAACACAAGGAGGAACAAAATAAGACAGACTAGCAATGAAAACGTACTAATGTAACATCTAACTAACCCTGAAAACTGATTAGGAGTAACAAAATATATATTGAGCCACCAACACATTCTTTTTTAACTCGCTCAGAGGCTTCACTAATCGACCAATACAAGGAGGAATAAAATAAGACAGACTACTAAAGAAAACGTACTAATGTAACATATAACTAACCCTGATAACTGATTAGGAGCAACAAAAAACGGAAAATATATAGAGCAACCAACACACATCAATCTTATAACGGTCTCAGAATCTCCTTCACTAAACGCCCAGCCAAAGGAAAGACTTACAGCAACACCTTAACCAATTTAAACCAACAAGAGAAGCAAAACATATAAAGCAACCAACACACACGAACACATCAATCCCACAACTCCCTCCACGCCTTCACTAAACGCCCACAACACCGAGAACAAAAGCCCGCAGACCCACGACCCAGCCAGCCTTCCCTCACGACCCTCCCTCACGCAGTTCCCTCACGACGCCGGAGACTCGCTAATGATATGGAAGGGAAGTGAAGGGAGGCGGACAGCTACTTGACCTAACGGAAACAGGGCATTCGTTAGGGGTTGGGAGGTCAGCGGTATGAAGGGGAGATTAAAGAATATATTGAAAGGTATTAAGGCTTTGATATTAAAGGTAGATAGATAGATAGATAGATAGAGACAGAGAAAGAGAAAAAGACAAAAAATAATGTATGAATGTACGAATTACTGAATGGAAGAAACAAAGAAAGAAGAAAGAGAGAAAGCAAAGAAATGAGAAAAGAAAGGAAAGAACGAATGAATGAATAAATAAATGAATAAATCAATGAAAGAAAAATTAAAAGGAAAAGAAAGTGAAAGAAAATGAAAGGAAAGAAAAGAAAGAGAAAGAAAAAAAAAAGAGGTGTGTGTGTGTGTGTGTGTGTGTGTGTGTGTGTGTGTGTGTGTGTGTGTGTGTGTGTGTGTGTGTGTGTGTGTGTGTGTGTGTGTGTGTGTGTGTGTGTGTGTGTGTGTGTGTGTGTGTGTGTGTACCAGTATGTATTTTATCAAAGAATTTCTTTTAAAAATTGGGTAAAAATTTTGACACGCAAGATTTTTCATTTAGTAAAGTGTGTGTGTGTGTGTGTGTGTGTGTGTGTGTGTGTGTGTGTGTGTGTGTGTGTGTGTGTTGCCCGCATGCCTGGTTAGCGAGACACACTCACTATAAGCTTAAACTCCTCCTCCTCCTCCTCTTCTTCTTCTCCATCTTCCTCCTCCTCCGTCCCTTTCTTTCTCCTCCTTCCTCTTTGCTTTCTGAAATGACTTCCTGTGTTCATGTCCCTCCTCCTCCTCCTCCTCCTCCTCCTCCTCATCTTGTGTGTTTCATCTCCTTCTGTCTCTTTCTTTTGTTTGTTTTCTTTTCCATTGTATGTTTTTTTATTCTTTTCTTTGTTTCTTTTCTTCTTCTCTGCTTCTATTAACACATTCTTTCTTTCTTTCTTCTTCTTCTTCTTCTTCTTCGTCTTTTAATTTCTCGTTTTTCTTTTCTTTATTTTCTTTTGGTGTTCATCCTTACATGATTTTTCTGCTTCATCTCTCTCTCTCTCTCTTATTTATTACGTCAACCTTCTACTCCCCCTCTCTTATTCACCCTCCTCCTCCTCCTCCTCCTCCTCCTCCTCCTCCACCACCTCTTCCTCCTCCTCCTCTTACACGTTTCCCTCCTCTATTTCTTCTACTAAACTGCATGCCTTTTCTTTTCTCTCACTTCCCTTCTTTTCTCCTCCTCCTTCTCCTCCTCCTCCTCCTCCTCCTCCTCCTCCTCCTCCTCCTCTTCTTCCTCCATCTATGTCTTCTACTAAATTGCATGCTTTTTTTTCTCTCACTTCCCTTTTTTTTCTCCTCCTCCTGCTCCTCCTCCTCTACCTCCCCCTCCTCCTCTACTAAACCTCGATACACTACTTCCTCCTCACCCATTCACCTTGCAACTTTATGTAACCTAACACACACACACACACACACACACACACACACACACACACACACACACACACACACACACACACACACACACACACAGAGAGAGAGAGAGAGAGAGAGAGAGAGAGAGAGAGAGAGAGAGAGAGAGAGAGAGAGAGAGAGAGAGAGAGAGAGAGAGAGAGAGAGAGAGAGAGAGAGAGAGAGAGAGAGAGAGAGAGAGAGAGACGAAACACACACACACACACACACACACACACACACACACACACACACACACACGAATTCTTGAAATGTTTCGTAAAAGTGAAATAAAATAAAGAAAGAAATACGAGCAAGAAAAGTCTAGCACGCATTTGGGTTATGTTGAGAAGGACTAAAATGAGTCTCTCTCTCTCTCTCTCTCTGCCAAATTTCCAAAGAGGCAAATCTGGGCTAATATTTTTCTTTCTCTCTACCTGTCTTTCTCTCTCCTCTCTTCCACGTCTTTCTCTCTCTTGCGTTCCTTTCTTCCTTCCTTTTTTCCCTCGTCCATTCACTGCCATTGTTTTATCTATCTATCTATCTAACAATCTATCTATCTCCTCTCTGTCTCTTTTTCGTTTTCCTTCCTTCCTTTCTTCGTCCATTTACCGTCATTCCAGCTATCTATCTATCTATCTAACAACCTATCTATCTCCTCTCTTTCTGTCACTTTCTCGTCCTCCTTCCTTCTTTCTTTCGTCCATTCAGGGTTATTGTTTCATCTATCTATCTATCTATCTCCTCCCTTTCTATCTCTTTCTCTTACTCCTTCCTTCCTTCCTTCCTTCGTTCGTCCATTCAGCGCCATTGTTCAATCAGTCTATGTATCTAACTGTCAATCTATCTCCTCTCCTCTATATCTATCTTTCTATCTCCTCTCTTTCCCGTACTCGTACTCCTTCCTTCTTTCCTTAAACCATTCACTGCCATTGTTTCCGGGAAGAATTAAGGCGGCTTTACACCTGGCAATTCCTGGTCGGCAATACAGCCGCGACGTGCTGCCGGCAGCATTTTTGGTCTGGGTCTGGGTCTGGGAGCCCTTCTCGCGGCAAGTTCTCTGCGGCTGAGCGTGTCCGTCTTGTATTGCCGACTGGCGGCTGGGAACAACATGTCGGCGCCAATAAAACAAGAAATGACAGATACAGACAACAAGATTTGGAGCCGAGAGGCCGAGGTGGCATTGCTAGAAGAAGTGAGGCAGCATAGATACTTGTGGGACCCACAAGATAAGCTGTATGAGAGTTTGCCGAGTCTACGCAAAACAACTTTTGAAAGAGTGGCAGCAACATTACGATAAATGTTTATCTCTTTGCGAGATATCGAAGGAGGTAAGGAACGATTATTTTCGTGTATTATATAATCACACTATGTAATGCCTGGGGTTGCGATGGCATGTTCCTCCTTCCTTTTGTTGTTAAATGCAACAATGAACAATCAATTAATCAATCAATACTACTTATGATAAAACTCGTTTACTTAAAGTATTTCTACAAGATTAGGCTAATGGACCAAACTCATTGTGGTTTTAAGATATGGTAGTAGCCTTTTGGGGTGTCTAGGATGAATTCATGCCCTTGCATTTACTAGCAGTTCACGTCTTGATGCTCCCGGCGGCTCCTCCCACGTGTGAACGTACTTGCTCCCGAGAGCACCCAGCTGGTCTAGCCGCTAGATCGTCGCGGCTGTACTGCCGGCCAGGATTGCCAGGTGTAAAGCCGCCTTTAGCGTAACATCACACGGCGCGCTAACACCCAAAATTACCAGCCAGTGAAAGTAACGGACGGCGGAGTTAATGTCATCTTGGGCCGAGTTATCAAGGAGAGCAAGCAGAGAGAGAAGGAGGAGGAGGAGGAGGAGGGATGGGCTCGCCGCCGCTGCCTGCCTACCGGGAACTGACGATATGCCTCTTCTTCTTAATCTTCCTCCTCCTCCTCCTCCTCTTTCTTCTTCCTCCTCCTTTTATTACTTATTTTTTTTATTTCTTCACGTCTTGAGGTGTGACTGTTTTAAATTATGGCTCTTCCTCCTCCTCTTCCTCCTCCTCCTCCTCCTCCTCTTTCTTGCAACTCATCTTAATCCAGCTCTTCCTCCTCCTCCTCCTTCTACTTTTTTTCTTTTTCTTCCTCCTCCTCCTCCTCCTCTCTTTCTCCTCTTCCTCCTCCTCCTCTTAATTTTTGCTTTTTTCTTTGTTTTTGTTTTTTTGTTTACCTGTTTCATTTCTTCCATTTTTTCCTCCTTATTCATTTTCTCTCTCTCCTCTACCACCTCCTCCTCATCCTCCTCCGCCTCCTCCTCGCCTCATCTCCCGGCCTCTCATCGCCTCCTCAGCTAATAGAGAATGAAGTTATTGGAACGGCCCTCAATCCTCAGTCTTCGCTGCTCCTCAGGGCTCAGCAATAAAGACAAAATTAACAGCTACAGGGATTATTGGCCGACCCGCCGACGCATTAAGCCGCTGCGCTGGTAGGAACACGTATATAGGCTTGACGAGTGACGGTGAAAGGAAGGAGGAGTTGAGAGGGAAAGACGAGGAGAGAGGAGGGAGGTATTAGCGGTCGTTAAGAAACATATTAAGAGACATAGGGAGATATTAAGCCACTGGGAGACAAGGCCGGGGATGAGTACGTACAGGCTTAACAAGTGATGCTGGATGGGAGGAGTTGAGAGGGGGAGAGAGAGAAAGAGGGGCATATCAAGGATCGTATAAAAGGACATCATAAGAGACATAGGAAGATATTAAGGGATATGCCATTTCTCGAAGCACATGTGAACTCTCATCTACTGGGGACATTTTTTTTTTCAATCTGACACCCGTTCACGCAGGTCTCTTATTTTACGTTTCTTGTTCCATGCTTACGTTCCATGTTAGTTACGATCTGAGAAACACAGTTGTTCATTGGGTTATATCACTGACAGAGAAGCATAACCGAAGCTACTGTTCCAGGAGTCAAGTTTTACACGTTTCCCCCGACGCCCCGCCAGTCATTATAAACCATCGTGGCTAAAGTCACCACAACACACTAATGGGCCTTGAGTGTTAACGATGGCGCCTCTAAAACACTCAGTGGCTCGGGTAAATCTCCCCGCCTGTTCCTCCCTCCCGCCCCACGCTGCTATAATCACGGGCCCCGCTGCTTTAGTGCCGCTCTTCATCGCCTAAAGAAACAGGTCACCCATTCCCGTGATATACACACGAAGAAACTTAAACTCCGGGCCGAAGCTCTTACAGCCTTAAGCGCCTAAAAAAACATGTCCCGCAATCCCCTTGAAACACGAAAACACTTACCATCATATTATACTCACCCCATCCTCTGCCTTCCTCCTCAGCTCCCCTTCCTCTAATAGCCATCCATTCCGCCTCCTTCACCTTCCCATTACCTCCTATTACCCTTTCCCCGCCCGCCGCCGCCGCTCCCAAAATTAACCTCTACGAACGCAAGACTCTGAAGAGGTGAGAAAAGAAGTCAGTCGCCCCGGCCAGCAATTATCCAAGTGAGCGTGTGGTGGTGCAGCCCTTTCACTCCTTAAATCAGTTATCTTTAGTTTTATATTCCTTAAATTAATTGACTTTTTCTTTAATTGGGGAGGTGGTGGCCGAGTGCTCAGTGTGCGGGCGTGGTGACCCCGTGGACCCCGTTCGAGTCCCACCGAAAACCGCTGAATTTTCAAACCATCGCCGAGTGACGGAAGGTTAACTACATGCTGCCCAAGTCTTCAATCAACACTAACTTCAGCGGCTTCGGGCAAGAGGAGCACCGGGGGCAGCATGGGCCAGGCAAGAGTCACACATGACGGCAGCCACTATAAATAAAATTCGCCTGCGCCACTAACGGGCTGGGGTCGCCCAAGAGGCCCCTCAAGTTTCCACAGGCGCTATGGGCAGCACGTAAGAAATCAATTACCTTTCACATTATATCCCATATCGTATATCCTTTAGAATATGTTTAGATCCTTTACATCTGAAAACAATCACATTCTCTCTCCAAGCTAAGAACTTACCTCCTCTCCACCGCCCGCCCCGGCACGTGCTAACTTCCAGCCCGACGTTCGGTGTAGCAAGTGTCGCACGGATACCTATCTCTGGCCTGATCTCTTCATCCTCCCTTTATTAAAGTTAATACCCGTATCTTATTGTGGATCGGGGAGGGGCGGCGGAACGAGGGTCGAAGAGAAGGGGGGAAAGGGGAAAGAAAGGAAGGAGAGAGAGAGAGAGAGAGAGAGAGAGAGAGAGAGAGAGAGAGAGAGAGAGAGAGAGAGAGAGAGAGAGAGAGAGAGAGAGAGAGAGAGAGAGAGAGAGAGAGAGAGAGAGAGAGAGAGAGAGAGAGAGAGAGAGAGAGAGAGAGAGAGAGAGAGAGAGAGAGAGAGAGAGAGAGAGAGAGAGAGAGAGAGAGAGAGAGAGAGAGAGAGAGAGAGAGAGAGAGAGAGAGAGAGAGAGAGAGACGTACGGTACATATATACATATACATACAGTCACCTCCAGTAAAACCTAGGCCACTTCTTGCTCTGCCTCTAAAATACAGACAGACACAGAATGACATGATACATATAGAGAAAACAAAGAGATATAAAGACATACAGAGACAGACAAACAGATAGATAACACACACACACACACACACACACACACACACACACACACACACACACACACACACACACACACACACACACACACACACACACACACACACTGCCAGACAGACGGAATATACAGACAGGTAATACACAAAATTACGGGAAATACATGTTGAAAATCTGTGCTCACTATTGTTCCAGCGTTGCATAAGTGATGACGCAAAGGTTTCGAAATGCGCTTCATGATTTTACTGATGAAACGTGACGCGGAAAAGGCGAAAATATGACAAATAATTACACACGCGAAATAATAGTAATAACAAAAATAGTACGGTAGTGATAGTAGTAGCAGCAGTAGTAGTAGTAGTAGTAGTAGTAGTGGTAGCAGTAGTAGTAGTAATCTATTCTGTCCTGTCCTATCACACGTAGATTACTATAAAAAAAATAGTAGTAGCGGTAGTAAACAGACACCCTCGCCATAGACCGACAGGTCTTCTGGTGCCTGTTCTTCCTATGCATTCCTATGTAAGCAGCAGTAGTAGTAGTAGTAGTAGTAGTAGTAGTAATAGTAGTAATAGTATTGGTAGTAGTAGTAGTAGTGATAATAATAATAATAATAATAATAATAATAATAATAATAATAATAATAATAATAATAATAATAATAATAAATAAATAATGAAATAGTAATAATAGTAGAAATCGTTATTATCATTATTCTTTTTACGACTACTACTACTACTACTACTACTACTACTACTACTACTACTACTACTACTGGTGGTGGTGGTGGTGGGTGGAAATGAAAGCAAAGAATTTACATATTGTCGACTACAAAAAAATGGTGGTGGTGGAGGTAGTGATGGTGGTGGTGGTGGTGGTTGTCGTAATGGTGGTTTCAGTGGCAATACAAGTGGCATTATTAGCTCTATATTTTTCCGGCACAGATCAAGTTTATTTCCTTCCAATAAGCTCCCGACCACACCTTCCCTTCCCTTCCCTTCCCTTCCCTTCCTTACCTTTCCCCTCTCCTTCCCTTTCTTTCCTCCCTTACCTTCCTTCCACCCTTCCCTTCCTACACTATTGGTCCATATTTTCCAGGTTTTACGGAATTATAATCGAGCACAGTTTCCCCTCCACGCTCATGCAGTCTCGATTGGGTTAGCGAGGCGGTTCTTTGCATTACGTTCATTAGCTTATTTTCGGGGGACGCAATACTTCCACGCCCCGCCGCCAGTAATTAACACGCCGCTGAAAACCTTGGGACGTCAGAAGCCTGGGCGGTGCAGTGAGTGAGTCATGCTTGCTCGTACTGATCACGTGTGGAGTATTAGTGACCAGTTTTTAGAGATCAGTTTTAGGTTTAGGGAGTTTGATTTTAGTGTTATTGAGGTTTAAGGAGTTTTAGTTGATAGTTTAGTTTTAAAAGAGCCAATTATCGTGTTTATATTCATTGTTAAACTGCATTACTGGCCTTTCATAAGCAGCATAACTATCGTCTAATACGGTCTCTGTAATAACTTTGACAGACGGGTTACATACAACTTAAAATATGCTCTCTGATGTTTCTCGTTGAAGATATTTACAGATCTTTCAACAAAAACAAAACGTGATGTAATTATAAGGAGCTGCGTGACTGAGTTTCCGACGGGAATAACACAGACCTGAAACACGTGAAAATATTCTTCCTGCCATAGCCCGCTCGCTGCTCGCCCTTCACGCCGCGCGGGGCTTGTAATTAAAATGAACCTTTAATAACTTTGAGAGACGAACAGCTACATATAAAACACACTCACAGGTTTTTTCCTTGTTAACTCCATCACTGAAGATTTAAACGGCTCAAAAATGTTAATTAAATGAAGAGATAGATAGAGAAAGATATAAATAGATAGATAGATATGAATGTAATGGTAGCATATTAAATAGCTGCGCGTGGCCTCTGAGCTCATCGCGTTACATAATCTGCATATCATAAGCTGCACAAAGGGTGAAGGTAAAAGGAACTGTATGGAATAAAGTTTAGTCCAGCACAATAATACAATATCACTCTGTATCTACCTTGCCAGAGCTCATTACAGTTTTTAGTACACCGCGACCGCAGACAAGAGTGGACAGACGCAAATGCAGCCACGGGCTAAATAAAAGCGTGGGAACAGTACTTATTAGGCTACATACACCAACTTGTTATGCTTATGATTACTATTTACACGCCGCCAACACTGTAAACAAACCTGCCCTGACACACTTACATATTCCTCATCAGAACTGGAATTATCTGGGAAACTGGCACTGGATTAACATTACTGAACCTGACTTACACTGGCTAACTAATCCTAACATCTGACCTGACTCGGCTCAACTAAGCTAACATGTTTTATACTAATGACTGGCGTGGAGTTTCCGGCACCACACAGGATAGGCGGTGGCTGAAGAGGTAGCGTGCTGGGCCCATATTCACCACGTGATGGACGACACGGGTTCGAATCCCCACCCTACCACCTCGGATTTTTCAGTCACTGCCGAGTGGCTTAAAACTACCCACATGCTGTCCTGAAGTCCACCATCAACCCGGACTCTAGAGGAAACCGTCCAAGAATCAAGAACGAGTTCCGGGGGGCAGCATGAGCCAAGAGAAGATGGCGCCACTATAAACACTTGCCTGCGCCATGACGGGCTGGGGCCGAATACCATCCAGGCCCTTCAAGCAAACCTACCGGCGCAATAGGCAGAGACGTAAAAAAAAGAAGAAAAAAAAGAAAAAAAAATAGTAATGGCATCATGAACAGGAAGGAAGGAGGGAGGACAGCCTTATAACATCACTAATAACTACCAACGTGTGTGTGTATATTTCCACATCTTTCTTTAAAACACTTTTCATCCTCTCTGTTATTCGTTCCCTTCCCCTTCACTACACCATCTCCAGCCTCACGACCTTAGCATTACTTCGAGAGCCACTGGAGGAAGGAGAGTCTTGAAGCATCATCAGCAACTATACACGTGACTTTTTTTTTTACATCAAAGGACACGGCTCAAGGGCAACAAAAAGAGTACAAAAAAAGGCCGCTACTCGCCGCTCCCATAAAAGATAAAGTAAAGAGTAGCCAAAAGAGAGGTCAATTTCGGGTGGAGAGGTGTCTGATACACTCATCTTGAAAAAGGTCAAGTCATAGGCAGGAGGAAATACCGACAAAGGAAGGCTGTTCCAGAGTTTACCAGTGAAGGGGATGAAAGAATGGAGGTGATGGTTAACTCTTGCATAAGGGGTTTGGACAGTATAGGGATGAGCATGAGTAGAAAGTCGTGTGCAGCGGGGCCGTGGGAGGGGGGGGGAGGCATGCAGTTAGCATGTTCAGAAGAGCAGTCAGCATGAAAATATCGATAGAAGATAGAAAGAGAGGCAACATGGCGGCGGAATTTAATATATATTTTCCCGTCTCCCCCTAACCCAGTTTTCTCCCGCTATTCACTCCCCTCCGCCTCAAGCGTCACCGGGTTATGTAAGGCCCAGAGATCATGCTAATCATAATGCTAACGCCTGCTCACCTGCTCACCTGCCGACCTACCTGCCTACCTGTCTCTACCTCTTCTCATTTCTATTTATTTACCTATTTGTCTACTTTCCTATTTGTTCCCTTATCTTCCACTTCTCTACACCGTCTCCCTAAATTATAGCTTTACTTTTTCATGTCTTTCCCTTGCGCACTTTTTCCCCTCTCGTCTCTTATTTGTGGCTTTACCTTTACACGTCTCTTCCTAACTTGTGGCTTTACCTTTACACGTCTCTTCCTAACTTGTGGCTTTACCTTTACACGTCTCTTCCTAACTTGTGGCTTTACCTTTCTATGCCTTTCCCTAACACCCTTCTCACCCTCTCTGTTCCTTGTTACTTTACCTTTACATGTCTTTCCCTCACTAGTGGCTTTACCTTTTCACGTCTTTCCCAAATGCACTTTTCTCCACCTCTTATATTCCTTACTTAACCTTCCCTTCACCACACACTCCCCCTTGCAGCCCAGCCCTCCCGCCCTCCCTCAGCTCCCTCATTACCTCAGCATTACTTCATGAGCCAGCGGAGGGCCGTAAGCAATCCCTAACACTGCCTACGTCTTTCCCTAACACTTTTATCCACAGTTATTCCTTACTTTACCTCCCTCCTTCCCTATTCTTCAATATCGTCTCCCGCCCTCCCGCCCTTCCTCATTACCTCAGCATTACTTCATGAGCCAGCGGAGGGCCGTAAGCAATCCCTAACACTGTTATTAAACGCCATCACCGCCGCCACGCGCCTGCCTCCCACATTACCACCTTCCCTGCAGCGCCTCCGCCAGCGCCATAACGTGCACGCCTTACGACCTATTGGCGCTGGCTGATTTTTATAGGCGGTGAGCAGATAAACAGATAAACAAGCGTATAGAAGTAAAGGAATAAAATAAAGACAGACATAGACATACTTATTTACAGAGATAGATACAGATAGCTATATAGATAGATAGAGAATAAGATATAGATAGATAGATAGATAGAGATAGATAGATGAGACTAATTCTTAAGGAGGAAAGCAAATAAACTATGATAATTATATATAAGTAGACGGATAAATACAGACAGATAGAAACATATATACATACATACATATATTTACAAAGATGGATAGATAGACAGACAGACAGACAGACAGGTAGACAGACAGACAATGAGACAGGTAAAGTGTAGCCCTTATCGTACTACAACAAATATGGTCCTTAATGTAACTTAATTCACGTCAACTTCATCTCCAAGCCAAATGAACTCGAATGGCAGGTCCACCGCGACGCCCGACCCTGCCTACCCGCGCCACTCGACCCGCCCCGCCCCGCCACGCCCTGCCCCAGCCCGCCCCGCCCCACCCCGCTCCCCCACGCCCCGCCTTGTCCCGCTTTTCCTTGCCTTTCCTTGCCTTGCTTTACCTTGCCTTGCCTTGCCTATTCTTGCCTAGCCTTGCCCCGCCCCGCCTGCCAGTGCCCTTAAAAATAACTACTACTAACGGAGAGCATACGTCCAGGGGAGTGTTGCTTCATTCACTCCCCGTAGCCTACTCATGAAAACTGTACAGCTTGCCTAGACGGGATGGTGGCTCGTCTGAACACCCACACACACACTTAACCCCCCCCACACCCACACACTTAACAACCCCCCAAACACACACTCTTCCCCCCCACACCCTTCTCTCTCACCCCCCATCCCCTTCACCCCCCCATACACACCCTTCCCTCTCACCCCCCATCCCCTTCACCCCCCCATACACACCCTTCCCTCTCACCCCCCATCCCCTTCACCCCCCCATACACACCCTTCCCTCTCACCCCCCATCCCCTTCACTCCCCTCACACGCCAGAAACATAACTCAGATTCAATTTAAGATGCGCCACCAAAAACGACATTTCTGGACCCCTGGGGAGCGAGATGCGACACACTACAGAGGTGAGGCGCGGCCAGCTGCCCCCCCCCCCCTGCCCCCTTCTCTAACCTGCCTTCATTTATTCTGAGGGGAGGAGCGGGAGGAGGGAGGGGGTTAGTAGTTTTACCTATACGTATATATTTTCTAAAGGTTACGTTAGATATGTAAGTGGATATTGAGGATTGATGTTAGTTTTACCGGGGCTGCCCTATGTTGTTGTTTTTTCTTCTTTTTCTTCTTCTCCTTCCTCTCCTTCCTCTTCTTCCTCTTCTACTTCTTTTTCTTCTTCTTCTTCCTCTTTTTCCTCCTCCTCCTCCTCCTCCTCCAATTCATCATCAAATCCCATCTCACTACCCCAGCATCCTCACCACAATTCTTCCCACCACAGCACCACCACCACCACCACCACCGCCGCCCCTTACCTGGGCACTAAATCGTTGGTGTCGTCCAAGTCGCCACAAATACCCTTCCCAGGCTCGTCCATCCATCGACTAACCTGCAAGGAAGAAGAAATGAATTTAGAGCGTGCCACGAGCCGTAAGAAGTGATGAGGTAATAGCAAGTTATCTCAGGCTATTATTATTATTATTATTATTATTATTATTATTATTATTATTATTATTATTATGATCATTAGTAGTAGTAGTAGTAGTAGTAGTAGTAGTAGTAAGAACATAAGAACATAAGAACGCAGGAGTCTGCAAGAGGCCGGTAGGCCTGTACGAGGCAGCTCCTTTGACCCTAAGCTCCCGTGTATCTAACCCCACCTAATATCGCTGTCCATGAATTTATCTAGTCTATTTTTGAATGTGACAATTGTATTGGCACTCACCACATGACTGCTAAGCCTATTCCACTCATCCACCACCCTATTAGTAAACCAATTTTTGCCTATGTCCCTGTTGAATCTGAATTTATCCAGTTTAAACCCGTTACTTCGTGTCCTACCCGGTTCTCTTACCAACAAAACCTTATGAATGTCTCCCTTATTAAAGCCCTTCATCCATTTATAAACCTCGATCATGTCTCCACGCACCCTTCGCCTTTCTAGAGAATGCAAGTTTAACTGTTTGAGTCTTTCCTCGTATGGCAAGTTTCTCAACCCCTGAATCATCTTAGTCATCCTCCTCTGCACCGATTCTAACATTTTGATATCCATTCTATAGTAGGGTGACCAGAACTGAACCGCATAGTCAAGATGAGGTCTAACTAATGCTAAATATAGTTTGAGGAAGACTTCGGGGCTTCTGTTGCTTACGCTCCTTGAAATAAATCCCAGTACCCTATTAGCTCGATTTCTAGCTTGAATGCATTGTGCCCTTGGACGGAGATCAGAGCTCACTAAGACCCCTAAATCCCTCTCGCACCCAGACCTACTTATGAGAGTGTCATTTAAGCAATAGTTATGTGAGGGGTTGTTCCTACCTACACTCAGAATACTGCACTTCCCTACATTGAACTCCATCTGCCATTTATCAGCCCAGTCATATAATCTGTTGAGTTCACCTTGGAGAATACTAGCGTCCTGATCCGACTCAATTACTCTACCGATCTTGGTATCATCAGCAAATTTACTAACATCACTACTAATTCCTGTGTCTAAGTCATTGATATAAATAATAAACAAAAGTGGACCTAATACTGAACCTTGTGAGACCCCACTCGTAACACAGCCCCAGTCAGATCTTTACCATTGATTTGCACTCTTTGCTTCCTATTGCTAAGCCACGCCTTGACCCAGTTCAAAACTTTACCTCTACTCCGTGAGCCTGTAATTTAATCAACAGTCGTTGGTGAGGAACTTTGTCAAACGCTTTACTAAAATCAAGATAGATTACATCATAATTTTCATCTCTGTCAACCGCCTCAAATACTTTATTGTAGAAGGACAAGAGATTGGTGA
This sequence comes from Eriocheir sinensis, assembly GCF_024679095.1. Classification (NCBI taxonomy): domain Eukaryota; kingdom Metazoa; phylum Arthropoda; class Malacostraca; order Decapoda; family Varunidae; genus Eriocheir; species Eriocheir sinensis. Next base: position 2,047,742 of record NC_066528.1, on the reverse strand, counting down.
GGCATGACCTACCTTTTGTGAACCCATGCTGCGAGTCGTGAATTAAGCTATGTTACTGTAAAAGCTCCAGAATGTTCCTGGCTAATAAGGACTCCAGCATCTTCCCTATAACCGATGTAAATATAATTGGGCGATAGTTTGAAGCAACTGACCTGTCCCCTTTTTAAAAATCGGCGTCACATTAGCTACTTTCCATAGGCTCGGCACATAACTAGTATTTACCGACATCTTAAAGATGTCGGTTAGTGGGTCTCTGATTATATCACCCAGCTCCTTTAATACCCTCGGAAATATCCCGTCAGGACCTGGCGTCTTGTTCATATTAAGCTTATCGATCTCATCGTGAACTACTTGACTGGTAAGGATTATATACCTCTCTTTAGCGACATACCCGCCCTCGTACACATGAACTCTTTCCGGTATAGTCGTTCGATCCTCCTGTGTGAATACTGAAAGGAAGTAGTCGTTCAACAATGTGCTCATATTTTCGTAATTTTCTACTAGCTCCCCTGTGTTTGATTTCAGCGGTCCAATTTTCTCCCGTGTTTTTGTTCTATACATCTGAAAGAAGCCCTTAGGATTACTTTTCGCCTCATTTGCTACTTTGATCTCATAGTTCTTTTTTGCTATCCTGGTGTTTTTCTTAACTAATCTAGATAGTTCGACGTACCGGCCCCTGAGATGTGTTTCCCCATTCTTTATTTTCTGATAAATTCCCTTCTTTAACCCAATCTCGTGTTTTAGTCCACGAGTCATCCACTTAGGATCATTGTTTTCTTTTCTAAGTGTTTGCTGTGGTATATGCTGTTCTTGCCCCTCTACTATTACTCTAACTAAATTATTGTAAGACATTTCTACCTGGTTCTCCTGGCTCTCCAATCCGCAGTTCTGGCCCTCATGAATCCCTAAATTATCCCAGTTTACCCCTTCAAGTAGTAGTATAAGAAATTAATCAGGTTGAGAGGGAGGAGTGCGGACACTATAAGCCGCCTCTTCACCCGCCCCAAACACCTGAGACGCCGAGAAAGAGAAAATGCAGGTGAGAGCAATGAGAGAAGTAGGAAGGGCGAGATAATATAGAAGTTAAAAGAAATGGAGGGACAGAAAGGTAGGGCAACAAATATCATGACGTCATCTTAGTGTAGGCAGTAAGGTTCTGTCATGCACAGTGCTGACGTCACAACCGTTTACCTGGTGTGACGTCATCTTAGTGCAGGTGATGAGGTTCAGTCATACACAGGCATGACGTCACAACCGTTTACCTGGTGTGACGTCATCTTAGTGTGGGTAATACGACTCAGCTATACACAAGCATGACGTCACAACCGTTAACTTGGAGTGACGTCATTATAGTGTAGGAAATAAGGCTCCGTGGTGCAGTGGTTATCGTGCTTAGCTACGAATCCGCGGGCACGGGTTCAATTCCCGGCCCGGGCAGTCTGCGTGAAGCCCATCCAGCTGTTCGTCTTCCCTTTCGGACTGCTTGGAAAATGGGTGCCTGGTGAAACCTGGGGAAGGTAAACTGTGGTAACCCGGATGTCACACTGGCCCATACCCCGGGGTGATGGTTCTTCCCACATTAGATTCCAAGGGCCAATGTGACGGAGATGAGCACCGAGGCCACACGCAGCTTTACTGTATGCCCCCAACTGTACATTTACCTGTGCCCGGTGGTGGCGTCTGTACCTGGTGACTTTATCGGCCGCACGTTCTCGGAAGGCCTCGCGGCAAAGGTTCTTATCGGTAGCCAGAAATGTAATCATGGAGTGTAAAAGAGAATATTTATGAAGGCAAAAGATTTATGAAGGCAAAAGAAATGTAAAAGTCCGTAAGCTTACCAGGTACAGCCATCGTGACACACCACTCCTGACCTCAACGAAGAAGGGAAGGAACAAACATAACGTAACAGAAGTAGGAAGAAGAGGACGACGAGGAGGAGGAGGAGAAGAAAATGAAGGAAAAATACCAACTCAATAACCCTGACGACGACAAACAACTCCTGACCTCAGCTAAGAAGAAAAACGAAAAAGAGAATGGACAAACATACCGCAACATAAGTAGGAAGAGGAGGAGAACGAGGAGGTGGAGGAAGATAAGTAAATGAAGGAGAAATACCAGCCACCCTACAGCCCCCTCGACAACAAACCACTTTCTGACCTCAACAAAGAAAGAAAGAACAAACACCAGACACTCTACACTAACCCCAACTACAAACCATTCAAACTCAAGCTTGGATGAAGGGCTTTAATAAAGGGGATGTCAATAAGATTTTGATTGTAAAAGAGCCAGGTAGGACGCGTAGCGATGGTTTTAAGTTAGACAAATCCAGATTCAACAAAGATATAGGCAAGAATTGGTTCACCAATAGAGTGGTGGACGAATGGAACAGGCTTGGGAGCCAGGTTGCGCGTGCCAATACCGTAGATACATTTAAGAAGAGGTTAGATAAAGCCATGGATGGTGAAGTAAGGTGGGGTTGAGTGTACAGGAGCTGCCATGTATAGGCCAACCGGCCCCTTGCAGACTCCTTACGTTCTTATGTTCTTATGTTCTTCTACAACCCCGAGAGAGCACTCCAACACAAGCTTCTACAATCACGACAACCAGCTCCTCAAAACAAGGCTTCTGCAGCAACAACCATCCACTCCTGACCTCTACGAACATGAAGAATAAGAACAACAAGAAACACGACAGCTACCGCCTCTACCGTCGACCAGCAACTTGAAACAACTCACACAATGAGCAGAACAAATTCAATCTGACACGGGACCCAGAAAACCAGACCCCATCAGCTGACAGGAGGAGGAGGAGGAGGATGGAGGTGATGAGAGGTGAGTGGGCCGGAGTATACACCACACACTCTCTCTCTCTCTGGTGGTGGTGATGGTGGTGGGACTGATTGTGGTGAGGACGCTGTGGCAGTGAGACGAGACTTGATGATGATGAAGTGGAAACATGGAAACATGGAAACGCAGGCAACAGAAAGCCTATTGGCTCATTACGAGGTTGCCCGCTTTGGTGATTTAATCTGCTCGACAGCCTGGGGCCTGGGGAGCAGATGAAAGCACCTCGACATTGAGGAGTAGATGAAAGCACCTCGATATTGAGGAGCAGATGAAAGCAACTCAATATTCAGTTTACTCCCGACGCAGCGAAGTGACGGTCGATTCTATATTTGAAGGAGTTGATAGTATTCGCATTTACTACTTCTGAAGGAAGATTGTTCCAGTGACGGATGACTCGGTTTGAAAAGAAACTCCTTCCGATGTCTGTGTTACATCGGAGGAGGAGGACCTGTTCGTCATGCACTCATGATCCCGTTTGGCGCAGACTCTTTGAACAGTTCTTTCACTAACATTAGTGGCTCTTGCTGTTCTTGCAGTTACTCTTGTGAGTGGTATGATAAATCTCTGTTGTTTTTTTCGTCTAAAAAGTACTTGTTTACATTGTAAATGAGTTCTTTCCCGCGGCTGTGCAGCCAACGACGTGGAGAGGCAGGGAGAGGGAGGGAAAGGAGAGGCAGAGGCGGGAGCGGGCCACCCATGGGCCCACCTGTTGACCCTTCCATGACCTTGAGAGAAGTGACCTGGCGGCGGATGCTCAAACGGTCGTATCTCAACATTTGGTCCTAAATCCGCCATTGTGGTCGCAAGTGCTGCCCCGTGCGATGTTCAAAAAACGTCCTAGACGCCATCTTGTGCCCTCAGCCTGACTGCTCGGGAGCGGGGCTAGATCCGACCAGTTTCCGTCCTAACCTGTCGCCATTGAAGAAGTCCGCCTCCTCCACATCTCCACCTCTATACACAATATAAGGTACGTGTTTGAGCTCCTACCTTTGTATAGCTTTACATTAAGGTGGCAAGAGTCACATGAAGGACAATTACGATGATATGTGGGCTGGTTATGGAGAAATAAGGTAGGGCTCATGAGGCAGTGATGTGGGTTGTTTTCATCAATATTTCTTAATCCCATGGATTTCTTAAAGCTTCCATTCATATGAATATTGTTGTTTGAGCGTAGCAAGAGTCACATGAAGGACAATTACGATGATATGTGGGCTGGTTATGGAGAAATAAGGTTGGGCTCATGAGGCAGTGATGTGGGTTGTTTATCAATATTTCTTAATCCCATGGAGTTCTTAAAGCTTCCATGCATATGAATAGCGTTGTTTGAGCGTAGCAAGAGTCACTGGGGCTGGGAAGGCAGGGTGTTGTTCTACTTAATTCTAGTAATGTGGTTATTTCTGTGTTTCACAGATGGAGTATGTTGCGGTATACGTTTTCAATCGCAGACTGCGCAGAGAAAGGAGATATCGGGACCCACTTGACCCACTACACGTTAGTGATGAACATCTGTTGCGGGTGTATAGATTTCCCCGTCAAGAAATAATCAGGCTCTGTGATGAGCTGCGTCCCCACCTGGAACGGAGAACCAGGAGGGCACATGCACTCCCAACTCACACCCAGGGTCTGGCTGCACTAAGGTTTTTTGCAAGTGGCAGCTTCCAAACTGTTATTGGAGACACTGTTGGAATGGACCAATCAAGTGTTAGTAGGGCCATTGACAAAGTAACTCAAGTACTTTGTGTAAAGGCCAGTCAAGAGATAAAGATGCCAACCACAGCAATAGATATCAACAGAGCTATGCAGGACTTCAGACGCACTGGTAACTTTCCAAGAGTGATAGGTGCCATTGATGGAACCCACATTCGCATCAAGGCCCCAGAGGAAAATGAAGAGATTTATGTCAACCGGAAACAATTCCACTCCCTAAATATACAGGCTGTGGGTGACACCAACAACAAGATCATGAGCTACGACACCAGTTACCCAGGGAGCACACATGATTCCTTTATATGGAGACACTGTGCCCTTAAGTAGCGGTTCCTTGCTGGTCATTTTGGAGATGCTCTTTTAATAGGTATGTTTCCTTATATATTCCATGTAATTCTATCAAATTACCTGTGCTTTCGTACCACATGCCTACATGTTCAGATTTTTGCCTGCATAGAAGAAACCTCATAATTGTATATTATATCTTGTGATTACATGTTAATGAATGTTAACCTTCTAGACATGTCATATTGTTATGATAACAAAACTCTTAGTAGAACTGCATATGACATTAAAATTTTTAACATAGTTTTCATGCATTTCGTAGTGGAAAGACTGTCTCACATAACACTACATTGTCAATGCCACATCATGTTACTCATCAAGCTCGTCTATACATGATGTCAACAGTAAATGGTATTATTATGAGGGTCTGGCAGTTCAACAACTTTCTTAGTGATTACAAGCAGCCAGCCACAGTTGGGTTACCATCAGTACAAAAGTAACAAAATATCACTGCAATTTTTAGCATTATTGACAACACCAAGGCACAGCTACCCATACTCAAATTGTTCCTATGCTAAATGAATAATGAATTAATGAATTTTCCATTTCACAGGAGACAGTGGGTATCCTCTGGAGCTATTCCTGATGACCCCAGTTGTACACCTGATAACACCTGGGGAGGAACGCTACAACCAGAGTCATCGAAGGACAAGATGCATTGTTGAGCGGACGTTTGGGATCCTCAAGTCAAGGTTCAGGTGCCTTCACGAGTCAGGAGGAAGTTTGCAGTACGACCCCGAGAAGACTATGAAGATTGGTGACTTCTTGCATGCTCCTGCACAACTACTGTGTGGATCGTCGCATTCCCTATGTTGGTGATCTTGTGCAAGAAGAAGAAGTACCAGTTCAGCCTGTGAGAGACAACAGACAGGTTCCTGGTCAAGTTGTCAGGCAGGAAATTATTAGAAACTTCTTTTCCTGAGTATAGGTAGGCATATATGTAGACCTTGCAGTTATTAATAGATTGCTTTCATATGTAAATGTGCAGAACTCACAGTTGGAGCATAAGAATAAAACAAGAAACCATAATGACCACATGCTCATCTTTCTTGATCTGAATTTATGTTAATTATTATTAATATCTAATTAATATCAGCTTACACCTGCAGATTGCGTATGGTGCACCGGTGGCCGAGTGGTCAGCGTGTGTACGATCCAGAGGACTGTACTCCCATTGCAAGACGCTGAGAGAATTCAGCCATGGACACTTGGTGGAGGGTTACCAACATGCTGCCCAGATCTTCAGTCAACCTTAACTTCTGCATCTTTGATCAAGAGAGGCACCAGGGGCTAACACTTCCTCACCACACATTCTCATCACCTAGTTTGATACCCTAATTGTCCCTCTCACATACCTTATACATTTCAGCACTCTGTACTCTTGACTTGCTTATCATCCTCTTCAACTCTTTAATTGTTGGCCATTTCTCTGCTTCATATAACATAACTAACCTCACATATGCACAGTAGCCATTTAACTTGTTCCTTAACCATGTGTTTCAGAATGTGTGTACGTGGTGATCCATAGGACTTTTTTCCCACCGAAAGAGGGTGTGTGTTTCAGCCATGGACATGTGGTGGAGGGTTACCAACATGCTGCCCAGCAGATCTTCGGTCAACCCTAACTTCAGCGTCTTCGGTCAAGAGGTTCACCACCTCCACCACACAGTCTCATCACCTAGTTTGGTACCCTACTTGTCCATCTCACATACCCCATGTATCTCAGCATTCTGCACTCTTGCCCAGGGAGTGCGGATATTGATTAGTGATGAACCAGGTTGGCGAGGAATGTTTATGGAGGAATGGGAAGGTGCTCATTGCTGGTAAAACTAAAACCCATTTCAATGAAATAACATTCTGATGAACCCCAGCAGTGAGGTAGTCAATTTACCGGCAAAGGCACAACAACCCCTTAATCATATTAAAAGCATATGATTGACCTGTGTGATTATCTTCCTGTGTTTATGACTGTAATTATTTATCTTATGTACTGTAATGACTGTTGTGCTAACTGAAGCTGTACTGTTCATACCACAGGTTAATCAAATTAAAAGCATATGGATCACTGCGTAATGTGTGATTACTTTTTTCTATAATTATGATTTCTTTTTACCTACAAGAAAGTAACATACCTTCTTGTATAATGGCTTGCTGGAATGCGTACACGTGTCCAGAAAGGCCATTTCGAATCTCTTTAGAAACACAAAAAACTTAAAAAAATATTCCTTTTTACTGTCAATGAACAATGTTACATACACAAACAAAAATAAAGGGTGTAAAATTGCTCAAAAGAGCAAGCGTATATATACGTACTAAACACTTCCCTAAGAGATAATTATATATATATATATATATATATATATATATATATATATATATATATATATATATATATATATATATATATATATATATATATATATATATATATATATATATATATATATATATATATATATATATATATACACACACACACACACTAAACACTGTACGGGTTAAGCAAAGGAAGCAGCTCGAGGGCAAGGGCACAAAAAATAAAACCAAATACAAATCACTGCTCCAATAAAGAGTTAAGAGGAGAGGACAATTAGGGTGTCCTGATCAATATTCTCCTCTTGAAATAGTGTGTTGTAGGCAGGAGGAAAACAGATGAAGGAAGATTGCTCCAGAGTTTACCAGTGTAAGGGCTGAAAGAGTGAAATGCTACTGGTTAACTATTGCATAAGGGATTTATTTCGACAATAAAGGGATGAGCTCCCACCAGGGATGGCCACGGCAGACGAGTTTCCATCTCTCCAGACACTCCTTGCTTTCTCAAAGTTTCAAGGACCTTTCACCCCTCTCCCTAACGTACTCTTGCACCCCATTCCATTTCACTGGAGATTTTCTAACATTCCTCCCTCTCACTCACATATCATAGACTCTTACTCTCCTCACTTCGCTCCATGTGACCAAACCACTTTAAAGTCTGCCCTTCACTTCTTCCCTCATCCCCATGACCTATTCCAAAACGCTCATACACACTTGCATTACTCATTGCAGCCATTCTAGTCACACCACAAGCACTTCTCAAAAAACTCCTTTCCACTGCCTGCATTCTAGACCTATTGACTTTCATGTTTCACTAGCATATGTGAGGGTTGGTACGATTACTGTATTTCAAATCCTCTTTACCTCCATGCTCAAACTTCTGCCATTCATGATACGTCCCAAAGACTCTACCACCCTTCTTCCTTGCAATGCCCTTTCTCTTGTCTCTCCTCCATACCCCAATGCTTGCACATAACTAATCCAAGGTATTTACACTCATCAAAAAATTATTTTGCATTTATTTTCACATAAAAATAATCATTCTCTACCTCAATTGCCTTATCCCACCCATGAAACCAAATTAAATACATATTTGTACCTTTAGTTGCACATATGAGTCTGGTATGAGATGAAACGGGAGCAAATAACATCAGTACCAAAGGTCTTTACTAAATATCACAGTTGAGATGAACGAATAGACCCAAAACAGGGTTTGCATACAATGTATACAAAACCTACATCAATATTGCACATTAAATAGCTTGTCCTGTTTGAACAGTGTCCAGTAGCAGTGGCACAACTTACAAGTAACTGTGCCATGCATAGTTCTGACAATAGTATGCATGATAAAAAGACTACCACAGCCTATCACAGGAGTTGCAGATATCACATGCAAATGTAACACAATATATTGACTAGGTGACATGAATGACACATATGTATATCACAGTGATTCCCAATATCCCACATACATAATGCATAAATATATTCAATGGCTATTTGTGTTTGTGACATGAACGACACACATGGATATCACAGTGATTATTCCAAAGCTTTTGACTTCACATTATAAAAATATAACTGTTCTCTTACTTATCCACATTATAAAAATATAACTGTTCTCTCACTTATCCTACCTGTGAAACATAAGTAAATACATATTTGTACCTTTACTTGCGAGCAATTAACATCAGCACCAAAGTTCTATACTCCATAACACAATATATTGACTAGGTGACATGAATGACACATATGTATATCACAGTGATTCCCAATATCACACATACATAATGCATAAATATATTCAATGGCTATTTGTGTTTGTGACATGAACGACACACATGTATATCACAGTGATTATTCCAAAGCTTTTGACTTCACATTATAAAAATATAACCGTTCTCTTACTTATCCACATTATAAAAATATAACTGTTCCTCCTTCAAGGTGTAGGAGTTCTGTAGGCTTTGCTCGTCACCCGTCACTGATGGTGGGCTCGCCCAATGTGAAGGCATCGGGAAAGTCCACCGCACAGTTGGGTCTTTGGCTAGTCGGGGATAAATCCCTGGCTACCCAGGGTACGTCAATGGACCGTATTATCCAGGTGACTCGGAGACAGGTATTGTTTTGACTTAACTCGGTTCCTCTTTTCTATTTGGAAAAATAATAATGGCTGTCGTTTGAGCCTTATGTCCAAACGTAGTACCTGCTGATAGAAAAAATGATTATGCTTTGCTGGTGGTTTTGTTTGTTCTGGTGGTGTACTGAGGGCGAATGTGACGGTTAAGTTCTGAGCAGCTTGGGAGGTTTTATGTTTCAGCAGCTTAAAATGATTGAACTTGCTGTTGAATAATTGCTAGTTGAAGTATTTGGTTATTTGACCTCTGGCCTTAAGATAAGAGATTTACAGACATCCTCTCCAGCGAGAGGGCGTCTGTAAACACTTATCTTAAGACCAGAGGTCAAAATAGCTACGAATAATTATTTGACAGCAAGTTAAATCATTTTTAAGCTACTGGAGAGCAAAATAAAGCCCTGGGCAAAAAAATATACGAAACCTCCCAAGCTGTGTTTTGTCCATTTGGGCCGCTCAGGAGACTGCAGCCTGCGGCACACTCGCCCCTCACTGGTCACACACACCACACACAGACGCAAGCCTTATAATCTGACCAGCAAAGGGTAAATCCTTTTTTTTTCTACCAGCAGGTACCACATTTGGCTCCAAACGACAGCCAGTATTATTTTTTTCTGAAATAGAAAAAAGGAACTGAGTTAAGTCAAAACAGTACTTGTCTCCGAGTCGCCGCCGGATAGCCAATATGGTTCATTGCAGAGACCTCAAGTTGTCAAACATGAGGTCTTCAGAGAGGGTGCTGCAGATAAACATGCACATTACTGTGGCAGTTTACCTGCAGCACACCGTATAGCAGCTGCAATCTCTGAACCAGCGCGAGCAATTGCTTGCTCCAGCCTGTCGGTCATCCTCTCCACCGAAGTGTGGAGTGTCTTCTGCACTTCAAACATCTGCTCCAGTAGGTTAATGTCCTGTGCAGGATGTTGTGCAGTTCTCCGGTGGCTGGCTGGGCGGGTGGGAGTGTGGCTGGCTGGGCGGGTGGGAGTGTGGCTGGCTGGGCGGGTGGGAGTGTGGTTGGCTGGGCGGGCATAGGGGTGGTGGGTCGTTGAGGGCCTGGGCCTTGATGCCTGTCTTGGGGTGCCCATAAATGCCACATATAAATGGTCATTAAGGGCCGCAGGCATATCCACTGGTATAACCTCGGTGGTGGGCTGCACCTGGCTCCACTCCTCTTCCTCCTCCTCCTCTACAGGTGTTGCAGCATCCTGGTATTCTGTAAGGAAATCACAACATATAAATGCTATACAGCGGTATTATTAAACCATTGCTAAGTTCCTACACCCTCCCGGGAGCCTTGAGGAATCTATGCCTCCTAGTGCCTAGATACTAAATATCATAAATTAAATTAACATTTACTGTAGAATTAAGACTAAAAATATATAACAAGTATTAGGTCTATTTCAAATGGGCTTGGAAGGGCAGGTGTGGCAGGATGTTGGGGCTTGAAGGGCAGGGTGGCAGGGTGTTGGGGCTTGGAAGGGCAGGTGTGGCAGGGTGTTGGGGCTTGGAAGGGCAGGGTGTGGCAGGGTGTTGGGGCTTGGAAGGTGTGGCAGGGTGTTGGGGCTTGAAGGGCAGGGTGTGGCAGGGTGTTGGGGCTTGGAAGGCAGGGTGTGGCATCTGACTCGACCAATATTTCATTAGTTTTCACATTATGGCTAGTCTGTACGAACTAGGGGAAATACTTACTGTTTGCGTCTTCTTGAGGATGGGCCAAGTGAGGCGCGGATGACTGGTGTGAGGAGTGGTTTGGTACGAGGTCAGGTGTAGCCACTGAAACAGTCGGTGGAAGACTGGAAGGAAGTAGGGAAGCGTAGCAAGAGGTCTGGCTAGACGGCCCCGCACCAAATGCCCAAGTTTCCATCGTTTGTTTACAAACACCTTCCTCGATCCTGATTGGCTGTCTTCTTTGTTTCAGTGATTTCCATTGGTTGCAATCACATCAGCTGGTGAGCTGCCGGCCCTCTACCGCCTCACTCATGAACCATAGGGCTAACCCTTAGCACCCCGCTGCGACCGCGCTGTGCATCGCTGCGGAGGACGGTCCTAGCGGGGAGCTAACTTGCGACGCGACCCGTGACTTACAACCGTCTCCGGGGATAAGTTACCACCCCTTTGAGCATCCGCTGGGCTCTGGATGTGTAGAATGAACACGTTGGAATACAACTCTGTCAAGTCTCGTGGTATTTATACAAAATATTTGTTATTGTCTTAAAAACGAAACAATCTCAACGCTATATGACCTTATTGGATTAACCAATTATCTAATTAAATTCATTTAAAGGTAGTAAATAGCTGACATATGAGAGGAAGCAAGAAGTGTTGAGAGTGTGTGGCAAGGTGCGGTGCGGGGCTGAGCCGCACCTCTAACCCCACAATCCGCCAGTTCCTCCTGGATTGACTATAGTAGAAAACGTATATTAGAAAACCGTATAGAAGAAGGACCGCTAGTGGAGGCGAGTGACCGGGGACAGAGAGGGACAAGGAAGAACACTGAAAGGAAGAGAGATAGGAAGGACTTGGATGTTTGAGCAAGTAAATATATATATATATATATATATATATATATATATATATATATATATATATATATATATATATATATATATATATATATATATATATAGAGAGAGAGAGAGAGAGAGAGAGAGAGAGAGAGAGAGAGAGAGAGAGAGAGAGAGAGAGAGAGAGAGAGAGAGAGAGAGAGAGAGAGAGAGAGAGAGAGAGAGAGAGAGAGAGAGAGAGAGAGAGAGAGAGAGAGAGAGAGAGAGAGAGAAAAAAAATTGAATAACATAAAAAGCGCCTGGACAGAAAATGAAGGCGAAATGAGACTGAGCGAGGTCGTGCGAGAGAGAAAATGTTGCCCAGATAAAGTTAAGTAAGCAGAGAGGGAGAGGGAGAGGGAGAGGGAGGGGGAGAGGGAGAGGGAGGAAGGGTTAAGTGAAGAGGGAATGGACGAGGAGTGAAGGACAGGATAGGATAGGACACGGACGCCGGTTGACAGGACGAAGGAAGGATAAGAGAGAGAGAGAGAGAGAGAGAGAGAGAGAGAGAGAGAGAGAGAGAGAGAGAGAGAGAGAGAGAGAGAGAGAGAGAGAGAGAGAGAGAGAGAGAGAGAGAGAGAGAGAGAGAGAGAGAGAGAGAGAGAGAGAGAGAGAGAGAGAGAGAGAGAGAGAGAGAGAGAGACAGACAGACAGACAGACAGACACACACAAACAGATTGATAAACAGACAGACAGACACACACAAACAGATTGATAAACAGACAGACAGACAGACTGACAGACATATTAAGACAGACATATCAATACACCTCTCCACCCGAAATTGACCTCTCTTTTGGCTACTCTTTACTGTCATCTGTTATGGGAGCGGCGAGTAGCGGGCTTTTTTTTTGTACTCTTTTTGTTGCCCTTGAGCCGTGTCCTTTGAAGTAAAAAAAAAAAAAAAAAAAATACAATTGAAATTTTGTCCGTATAAAAACATAACTACTACAAACTTAGAATAAAGGTGTCTGCTACGCGTTGTATAAACCTCCTCGTCATCGCCCCTGTGGCACCTCATTAGTGGGTACATTCTGCGTCTAAACTGTCTCCATGCTAATCTTGGGTTCATTCTGCGCCTGTATGTCAAAATATTGGGAACACTGCGTCTAAACTGTCTCTATGGCATTCTTGGGTACATTCTGCGCCTGTATGTCAAAATATTGGGAACACTGCGTCTAAACTGTCTCCATGGCATTCTTGGGTACATTCTGCGCCTGTATGTCAAAATATTGGGAACACTGCGTCTAAACTGTCTCCATGGCATTCTTGGGTACATTCTGCGCCTGTATGTCAAAATATTGGGAACACTCTGCGTCTAAACTGTCTCCATGGCATTCTTGGGTACATTCTGCATCAGTATTCTTCTCACCCTTATCTAAACATCGCCTCCGGGCCGCAGGGAACTGAACAGCCGAACGGGAAATATTCATTGGTGGTCGTCTGGTCCAATTAGGGTGAGGGGCGAGGTGACTTCCTGGCCTGAGCTCTCATTGTTGATCTTCCAAGAGGGGTGAAGGGGAGAGGGGGTAGGAAGGTCTTCAGTGCCTGTCAGAGCATCATCGTCCCTTCACCAGGCACGCTACACAGGGACGCGGCGAGCCAGCCAACAGAACGTAAAGCATTTTCCAAAGAGGAGTGTGGCTACGAGACAGTCCACCCGATAGTACCGTATGTAGTGCCGTGTGAAGACTTAGAACCCGCGTGCAGACTCCTTTACTCAATAACAAACATGGGACGCGATGAACCAGGCATTAGAACGCAGGCACTATAAACATTCAAAACCGGCCCACTCACCTCTCATTACCCCATCCTCCTCCTCCTCCTCCTCTTTCTGCCTTTTTTTTGTTATTTTTTTGTTTATGTTTTCTTATTTTCTTTCGAGGTTCTTCCTTCCTCCTCATCTTTTTCCTCCTCCTCCTCTTCTTCTTCTTTCTATCTTTTCTATCACTTTTTTTGTCTCTTTGTTTGCCTTTTTTTTTTTTTTTTCGACGGTCTTCTTCCTCCTCGTCTTCTTCTTTCTTTCTTTCTAGCACTTCTTCTTTTTGTTTGTCTTTTCTCCTTTCTTTTATCAAGCATTCCAGGCGATATGTACTGCTGCGTGGAGATCTACAGCCAGGGTATTGACTCCTCACAAAAGAGCGAGGCCGGTGGAGGGCTGGACGAGGTGCTGGTGATGTGACAGATGCCTTGACGACCGGCGGAAAACAGCTCCAACCACTCGTATCGGCGACCCCTGCCTGACCTTTGCTGGGAATGCGTCTTGGAGGCAAATCGGCGCCTCCGCTCAATAGACGATTTTCCGAGAAGCCTCAAAGCGACGACGGACAAATGTGAAAAGCAAATGTAAAGTGTAAGAGAAAAATAAAGACAGGAATGATGAATGGAAAACATAAAAGGCATCGAAGCAACAACGAACAGATATGAAAAGCAGAAATAAAAGTGTAACAGAAATATATAGTTAACAAATGATACATGACAAAATAAAAGAATCATGACTACGAGGAACAGGTATGAAAAACAAATATAAGAGAAGCAAACAAAGGAATTATTCACTAACACAAACAATATATGAAAAACAAAAGCAACACATCTAACACAAGCACATATGAGAAGCAAATATTAAGAGGAAAAAAAAATAAAGGAGTTAACAATAGACACAAAACAAATGACAAAACAAAACAATCATGGCTACGACGAACAGATGCGAAAAACAAATATATAAGTGTAGCAGACAGAGAATTAATTACATACACAACAACATCAAAGACAACACACACTCCCAGGGTCCGACGCCGGGCAATAACAAACACATGCAGTTATCAATTAAATAAGACCCGTATTAAAAGACGCTTCCGCCTCTCACATCAACTATTTCCAAAGGCCGAAAAGGAGACTGATCGAGTTCTAATGACTGTTTCGTCACGTTCATGGTACAGAAGCCTTGTCAAACTACCACCAGACTCACAAAACTACCTCTGGAAATGCCCACACACACCCCTTCGACAGCTTATCCAAATGTGTGTGCTTGGACGCCGCAATGTTTAAGAATATGCCACTACGACTAAGGTCCAACGCCAGCCAGGATCGCGCGGGCTCACTCAAGGTAGGAGGAGGCGACGCTTTGACACCCAAGCCGAGCACAGCCACAGCCTCTCCTCCTGTTCTAAGACGCCTCACAACACTCTAATCGTCAACCTTCTCTTTCATCCTCTCTCGCTGCACGGAAGCGAGGTGGCAGGAAGGAAAGGAATTAAAGGGGTAGGTGGAGGGAAGAAAACCAAGAGAAGGCGGAAGGAGGGTCGAGCTCAAGAAGGAAGGTAAGGAAGGGGTGGGTGCTACACGCTAGTGGTTAAAGTTTGCAAGACTCTGTGACGCTCCTCGGACGTGTGCCGCGGCGGGACGGGGAAAACTAATTACAGTGTGTGTGTGTGTGTGTGTTTGTGTGTGTGTGTGTTTGACCCTACTTCTCTTTTACTCTCACATTCCAGCTTTCCCTCTTTTCTTTCTTCCTATTCCTTCTTTTCTCGCTCTTCCTTTCTTCTGTGTGTGTGTGCGGGAGAGAGAGACAGAGACAGACTTCGACATACAGAGAGAGAGAGAGAAAGAGAGTCAGGAGGTGAAGGTCTCCACGAACATTGCACTCGCTTGCTTGAAAACACATTAAAAATTCCTTTCCTTCCAGCGCGGCAACAACAAAGAGAGACCGGTCAACAAGGCGGTGAAAAAAAAGAAAAATAAATAAATAAACGTGAGGACAAACGGACACTACAAACATTTAGACCCAATGCAAAACAATTAAACTTCACCTTCCCATAAAAAAAACTTGTATCAACTGGAGAGACAGACAGATAGACAGAGACAAAGACAGACTTATTTTTCTCCCTTGAGCTGATTCCTTTGACCTCTCTTTCGGCCACTCCTCTGAACGCTTTTCTATAGGAGCAGTGACTAGCGGGCTTTTATTCATTATTGTTTCCTTTTTTTTGCCCTTGAGGTGTTTCCTTTGCTGTAATGAAAAAATGGCGGTGTAATAAAAATAGAAATAGATAAATAAATGTAAAGAACAGAGGCTGCACTTCCAACACCTAACACTGCACTGACTACACGCAAAACAGTTAAGCTTCACCTTGACCCAGAAACAAAAATAAACGAAAACGAAACAAAACTAAGAGTCGGGATTCTGAGCGTATACAGGTTAACGTATGAGTCTTGAAATAAATAAATAGATAAATAAAAATAATAAATATAAACTCGAGGGAAAAGACGAATACTTCCAAACACTTAACAGCAAATGCAATACAATTAAACTTTTGAGAGAGAGAGAGAGAGAGAGAGAGAGAGAGAGAGAGAGAGAGAGAGAGAGAGAGAGAGAGAGAGAGAGAGAGAGAGAGAGAGAGAGAGAGAGAGAGAGAGAGAGAGAGAGAGAGAGATAGAGAGAGAGAGAGAGAGAGAGAGAGAGAGAGAGAGAGAGAGAGAGAGAGAGAGAGAGAGAGAGAGAGAGAGAGAGAGAGAGAGAGAGAGAGAGAGAGAGAGAGAGAGAGAGAGAGAGAGAGAGAGAGAGAGAGAGAGAGAGAGAGAGAGAGAGAGAGAGAGAGAGAGAGAGAGAGAGAGAGAGAGAGAGAGAGAGAGAGAGAGAGAGAGAGAGAGAGAAAGGAAAAGAACAAGTCTGCACTCTGGTCGTGTACAATAACGCTCCTGTAACCCAGTCTTGAAATAGCCAGAAAAAGTTAATCCCCTCCGCGGCGGACAGCGGCGCGGCGGCGGTGAATAACCCAGCAGTCGGGGGGTGGAGGGCAGAATGGGGGCAGGGAGGGGGCGAGCGGAGAAAGGGAGGGAGGAGAGGAGGGAGCAGCTGGGAGAGGAGGCGAGGGAGGGGGGAGGGGGGGGGTGAGCTTCACACGGGAAGGTCAAATCACTGCTACATAAATGATGAGACAGTCAGCAGTCGTCCATTAACAAGGCGACCCACGACCTCGCCTGACCCCACCCCGCCCCGCCAGGACCAGCAACCCAGCCCACGGCACATGATAATACCACACACACACACACACACACACACACACACACACACACACACACACGATGGTGGCAATCAGACCGCCTACCGTAACGGGCGTGAGCCATTGTGCCCAATTTTGCCAGTCCATCACTCCACACGTAATGGCTATATCTAAGAGGCCTTCACCAAGCACTAAAAAACAAACAAAAACTTCACCTTCATTTTTTTTTTTTTTTACAACAAAGGAGGCAACTCAAGGGCACACACAAAAAAGAAAACAATAATAAAAAAAAAGCCCGCTACTCGCTGCTCTCAAAAAAGAATTAAAAGAGGTGGTCAAAAGAAAGATCAACTTCGGGAGGAGAGGTGTCCTGATACCCTCCTCTTGAAGGAGTTCAAGTCGTAGGCAGGAGGAAATACAGATGAAGTGTTCCAGAGTTTACCAGCGTGAGGGATGAAAGAGTGAAGATACTGGTTAACTCTTGCATAAGGGGTTTGGACGGTGTAAGCATGAGTAGAAAGTCGTGTGCAGCGAGGCCGCGGGAGAGGGGGAGGCATGCAGTTAGCAAGTTCAGAAGAGCAGTCAGCGTGGAAATATCGATAGAAGATAGAAAGAGAGGCAACATCGCGGCGGAATTTAAGAGGTAGAAGGCTATCAGTAGGAGGAAGAGAGTTGATGAGACGAAGAGCCTTAGCCTCCACTCTGTCCAGAAGAGCTGTGTGAGTGGAGCCCCCCCACACGTGAGAAGCATACTCCATACGAGGGCGGACAAGGCCCCTGTATATGGATAGCAACTGCGCGGGGGAGAAGAAATGGCGGAGACGATACAGAATAGATTTCAGTAATGAATATGGAATAATATTACGAATATTTGGAATAAAAATATGAAGCTTAACACTCTTTAGAGCTCAGTAAATTCCAGCTTAACGTTCTTTCCTATTCGACCTTTGTAATTCTGCAGCTTAACTTCAGCATTCCGAGCCAAAGAAACCCTAAGAGTACCACGTTCGTCCCCCGGCGTGAAGGGACCCAATCGTGGCCGCGGCGATCATCGTATTAACAAGGCGCCACCGGTAACGCGTCCCTTTAACACAGGCGCGTGAAAGCATAATTATCCCTGATGACACCAATTACAGCTTACGACGAGACAGAGTGAACGGACTTAATGCGGCAACAGATAATCGGGTTGTTTCGGAGCAGGTATCCCTCCAACGCCCCACCCCCATCACCCTACCAACCCACACACCATACCTACCCACCCCATCCATCCCTCCAACGCCCACCTCCCATCACCCTACCACCCCACACCCCGTACCTACCCACCCCATCCATCCTCCCAACGACCCCCCCCATCACCCTATCACCCCACACACCGTACCTACCCACCCCATCCATCCCTCCAACGCCCACCTCCCATCACCCTACCAACCCACACACCGTACCTACCCACCCCATCCATCCCTCCAACGCCCACCTCCCATCACCCTACCAACCCACACACCGTACCTACCCATCCCATCCATCCCTCCAACGCCCCCCTATCACCCTACCGACCCACACACCGTACCTACCCACCCCATCCGTCCCTCCAACGCCCCCGATCACCCTACCGACCCCCACCCCGTACCTACCCATCCCATCCATCCCTCCAACGCCACCCCATCACCCTACCGACCCACACACCGTACCTACGCATCCCATCCCTCCCTCCAACGCCACCCCATCACCCTACCACCCCACAGACCGTACCTACCCATCCCATCCATCCCTCCAACACCCCCCCATCACCCTACCACCCCACACACCGTACCTACCCAACCCATCCATCCCTCCAACGACCCTCCCAGTCACCCTACCACCCCACACACCGTACCTACCCATCCCATCCATCCCTCCAACGCCCCACCCCCATCACCCTACCAACCCACACACCGTACCCACCCATCCATCCTCCAACGCCCCCGCCCCCCATCACCCTACCACCCCACACACCGTACCTACCCATCCCATCCATCCCTCCAACACCCCCCCCATCACCCTACCAACCCACACACCGTACCTACCCACCCCATCCATCCCTCCAACGACCCTACCAACCCACACACCGTACCTACCCACCCCATCCATCCCTCCAACGCCCCCCCCACATCACCCTGCCAACCCACACACCGTACCTACCCACCATATCCATCCTCCAACGACCCCCATCACCTTACCAACCCACACACCGTACCTACCCATCCCATCCATCCCTGCAACGGCACCCCATCACCCTACCAACCCACACACCGTACCTACCCATCCCATCCATCCCTCCAACGCCCCCAACCATCACCCTACCACCCCACACACCGTACCTACCCATCCCATCCTTAACTCCAACGAACCCGTCCCATCACCCTACCAACCCACACACCGTACCTACCCACCCCATCCATCCCTCCAACGCCCCCCCATCACCCTACCACCCCACCCACCGTACCTACCCTCCCATCCATCCCTCCAACACCCCCCCATCACCCTACCACCCCACACACCGTACCTACCCATCCCATCCATCCCTCCAACGCCCCCAACCATCACCCTACCACCCCACACACCGTACCTACCCACCCCATCCATCCCTCCAACGGCCCCAACCATCACCCGACCACCCCACACACCCTACCGACCCCCCCATCCATCCTCCAACGCCCCCCATCACCCTACCACCCCACACACCGTACCTACCCATCCCATCCATCCCTCCAACGCCCCCCCCCAATCAAAAAAAAAAAAAAAAGTGACACAAGAAAGGATGCTCGCTTGGCCCTCATGACAACCTAAACAACCATCAGTTATTCTTAAAAGGGAAAGCCTCTGTATAATCTATATTGGAAAGACCTTCATATATTACCACTGATTGATGAGGAAAACTAAAGTATAATTATAAGATGGTAATATTGTCTTATGGTGCTTATCGAGTGTATGTTGTTTTGCCTCATATAAGCTAAGAAATAGAACAGATTACGCTTTTCTGTAGCATATCCACTAAGAATTATTACGTCACATTATCCACGAAAGGAAGTACGAGTATTGCGTCATATTGATCAACTAACGCCCTCAATACCATTTAGTCGACGCTTAACGCTCTCGCCATCACCATTCGGCGCCGTATTTCCAGCACGCAACTATTAGCCAATGCAATGACGCGTGCAGGGCCAGCCAGCCAGCCGACAACCTTCCCGCTGCCGTATACCCCTGGACGCGGAGTAACTTAGCGCTGATTGGACCGTGTAGAGGCCAAGCACCCTACCCCAGCCATTGCCGCGTCCAGCTGATGGGGAAAGTACGGCCACTAGCGTGACGACGGTAAAGACTTCCTGGCAGCGGCCTTAACTTGCCTTTTGCGATGGCGACATGCACGCACATACACGGGCGACACACACACACACACACACACACACACACACACACACACACACACAGGCATCAGAAAATCATGAAGTTTTATAGATATGAGCACGAAAAACTATACCGAAACACACACACACACACACACACACACACACACACACACACACACACACACACACACACACACACACACACACACCTTGATTACTACGACACACTGACACACACACATTCTCTCTCTCTCTCTCTCTCTCTCTCTCTCTCTCTCTCTCTCTCTCTCTCTCTCTCTCTCTCTCTCTCTCTCTCTCTTCATTCACACCCGACCTCTGCTGAGAGAAGGTCGTGACCTCACCCCGCTGCGCCCCACAACATCGCTTGCCCTGTGTTTTCGTCGTGCTCTTGGGCGTTTGTGTGTTCTCGCTTGTGGACCTTGTGTGTTGCCTGTGATTTCCCGACACGTGTTTGGTGTGTGTTCGCTGGTGGTTTCTGCCTGTGGTTGCCTCTGTGATTTGTGTTTCCGGTGTTTTTGCGTGTGATCTGGCTGTCTCCGGGTGTTCTGCGTGGGTTTCAGAGTGATTCAAGTGTGTTGTGTTTCCAGTGTTTTTGCGTGTGATCTGGCTGTTTCCGGGTGTTCTGCGTGGGTTTCAGAGTGATTCAAGTGTGTTGTGTTTCCGGTGTTTTTGCGTGTGATCTGGCTGTTTCCGGGTGTTCTGCGTGGGTTTCAGAGTGATTCAAGTGTGTTTCAGAGTGATTCAAGTGTGTTGTGTGTTCAAGTGTGTTGTGATCTGGCTGTCTCCGGGTGTTCTGCGTGGGTTTCAGAGTGATTCAAGTGTGCTGTGTTTCCAGTGTTTTTGCGTGTGATCTGGCTGTCTCCGGGTGTTCTGCGTGGGTTTCAGAGTGATTCAAGTGTGTTGTGTTTCCAGTGTTTTTGCGTGTGATCTGGCTGTTTCCGGGTGTTCTGCGTGGGTTTCAGAGTGATTCAAGTGTGTTGTGTTTCCGGTGTTATTGCGTGTGATCTGGCTGTTTCAGGGTGTTCTGCGTGGTTTCAGAGTGATTCAAGTGTGTTTCAGAGTGATTCAAGTGTGTTGTGTTTCCGGTGTTTTGCGTGTGATCTGGCTGTTTCCGGGTGTTCTGCGTGGGTTTCAGAGTGATTCAAGTGTGTTGTGTTTCGGTGTTTTGCGTGTGATCTGGCTGTTTCCGGGTGTTCTGCGTGGGTTTCAGAGTGATTCAAGTGTGTTGTGTTTCCGGTGTTTTTGCGTGTGATCTGGCTGTTTCCGGGTGTTCTGCGTGGGTTTCAGAGTGATTCAAGTGTGTTGTGTTTCCGGTGTTTTTGCGTGTGATTTGGCTGCTTCTAAGTGTACTGCGTGGGTTTCAGAGCGTTTTGAGTGTGCTGTTTTGTTTCCAGTGTTTTTGCGTGTGATTTGGCAGTTTTCGAGTGTTCTGCGTTTCGAGTGTGTTGTGTTTCCAGTGCTTTTACGTGTGATTTGGTTGTTTATAGTGCTCTGCGTGGGTTTCAGAGTGTTTTGAGTGTGCTGTTGTACTTCCGGTGTTTTTGCGAGTGACTTGAGGGTGTTTAGTCGTGCTTGTGCTTGGGTTTCTGAGTGTTTCGTGTGTCCCGAGTGTGACTTTGTGTTCCCGAGTGTGACTTTGTGTTCCCGAGTGTCTCACGCGTGATTTGGGTGTGTCGACAACCCACCCTTTGAATTCCCTGAGGATTCAATCTGCTCCTCCTCATTACACCCTCTTTAAATCCCCTAGAGGATTAACACTTCCTACACCCCTTTCCCTCACCTCACCTAAGCCCCCCCCCTCCCTCACCTCACATCCCTTTGCTCCTCCTCATCCCCTAGAGGATTAGCCCTTCCTACCTCCCTCACCTCCACATATTTCTAATCCCTTCCCCTCACTCACCTTACCTCACATCCTATTTACCCATCCTTTCACCCACCTTACCTCGCCTCTTTCTTAACCTGTCTTGTTCTCACACACCTCACTCACCTCACATCCCTTCCTACTCCTCCTCTCTCCCACTTACCTCCTTTCCCAAACTCCCTCTCACTCATCTCACCTATTTCCTAACCCTCCTTGATCTCACACACCTCACTCACCGCCTCCCTTTCCCCCTCTTTACTCACCTCACATCCCTTCCTACTCCTCCTCTAACCCACCTCACCTATTTCCTAACCCTCCTAGATCTCACACACTCACTCACCGCCTCTCTTCCCTCTTACTCACCTCACATCTCTTCCTACTCCTCCTCTCTCCCACCTCACCTATTTCCTAACCCTCCTTGATCTCACACACCTCACTCACCGCCTCCCTTTCCCCCTCTTTACTCACCTCACATCCCTTCCTACTCCTCCTCTCTCCCACCTCACCTATTTCCTAACCCTCCTTGATCTCACACACCTCTCTTTCACCCTCTTTACTCACCTCACATCCCTTCCTACTCCTCCTCTCTCTCACTTTTCCTCCATTACTAAACTACCTCTCACACACCTCACCCCCTTTCCTAATCCCCTTCACTCTGTGTTTTTATCTCTTTCATTTCAGCTAAGATGGCGCCTAAGAAGTGCAGTACTTGTAACGGTAGCTTCTCAGCTCACTTTTTTACAGGGCGTTCTGCTGTCTGTCGACTGTGTCTGTCCAGGCAGCATCTCGAGACAAGACTGCAGGAGCAGGAAGAAAAGATGGAAGAAGGCCAGAATAAAATAATAGAGCTTTCTCTCACCAGGCAGCATCTCGAGACAAGACTGCAGGAGCAAGAAGAGAAGATGGAAGCAGGTCAGAATAAAATAATAGAGCTTTCTCGCACTGTTGCCTCCTTGCAGGAATTCATCCAGGCTAACGTTGCTGTGGTGCCAAACCCTTCTCCAACCGCCCCCTTGCCCTCAGCGGTACCGTCGACACCAGCGGACAACACCACGCAACGGGAGGATGCTAGTGGCACCGACCATGATGGCTTCACCGTCGTGAATGGAGGAGCCAAACCAGCCAGACAAGCGATTTATCCTGTTCATTGCTTCAACAGGTTTGCCATTCTGGAGGAGGAGGACGAGCAGGAGAGCACCTTCCTGGTGGGTGACTCCATGATTCGCCAGCAGGTCGTTGAGTTCTGCGGCAGAGTTCCTCGTCGAAGACGGAACTATTGCTATCCTGGTGCTGGGATCGACGACATAACTGCTGCTCTTGAGGAGATCTCCCCCCAGGCTACTAATGATTCACTGTTTGTTATTCACACAGGTACGAACGACGTCACCACGACCCGGTCTGAGGAACTCCTGGAGAAGTACCGTAGGCTCATCCAGCAGTATAAGACTAAATACCCTAACATTTTGATTTCAGGAGTTCTACCACGGACTTGGGCGGAGAGCGACTTTTTCAGTAAGGCCTTCAGCCTAAACAACCGCTTACAGACTCTTTGTAGGGAGCTTGACGTGGAGTTCTTAAACGCATGGGACAATTTCTATGGACAAAATGAGCTCTTTCACAGGGACGGATTGCACCTTTCTCCCATCGGGGCAGCCAGACTCGGAAGGCTCCTCAACGAAGCAGTGCGTGTCATCCGAACAAAAAACGAGTCACGGCCACGTCCCTCCACCCCGCCCGTGTAAATAGACGCCGTGCATCAAAACAAACCCGTAACCGTGATCCCGCAAGTACCACCACCTCTATTACCAAGCCTCTAGATAACTTAAAAATCCTTAGTTTCAATGCGCGTAGCCTAAGAAACAAATTTGATGAACTGAGATGTCTTGCTTTAACAGAAAATTTTGACATAATTGCTATAACTGAAACATTTATCGACACCACAAATATTGATTTAAGTTCCGAATACAACATAGATGGCTACAGACTCTTCAACAAAGATCGTGTAAACCGTAGAGGCGGTGGCGTCGCCCTTTATGTCAAAAGCTATTTGCAACCCACTGACAAAACACCGGGAAACAGTAACGTTGAACATTTGTGCGTGCGAGTAAACATTGCAAAGTCAACTTTAATATATCTGTCACCTACAGACCTCCCGGGCAATCACTCGATGACGACCTTGAAATGTACAGCGTCTTAAGGCAGTCACTTAATAACAGCGACTCACTGATATTAGGAGACTTTAACCTCCCTCATATCGACTGGGCGACACTGTCAGGTACAGAAGGCGAGTCACATAGAATGATCGAATTTCTAGAAGAAAATTATCTAAGCCAAATGGTTTCTGAGCCAACTCGACAAAATAATATACTCGACCTTGTTATAACAACCCAAGATAACCTAGTCAGTAATGTCACGGTAGGAGAACACCTCGGTTCTTGCGATCATAAATTAGTGCGCGTCGACATTAAAGCTCAATCATCAGTGACTGAAAATAAAGTAAAGGTGCCCAATTTCAAAAGAGCTAACTTCGTAGAAATCCGACAAAACTAACAGAAATACAACTATCAGATGACGGCAACGTAGAGGAAGCCTGGCTAAGCCTTAAAATCACTTACTCACTCAGCAGAACACATTCGTCCCCTTGTGCGAAGCGAATTAACACTAATAAAGCCCACCGTGGTTTAATAGCGAAATTAAACAATCAGTCAATGAGAGAAAATTGTTTTACAGGTTAAAGAAAGAACAAAGCACGCCCGAAAACATTAGACTTTATAATGATGCCAGGCGACGAGTAAAAAGACTAGTAGGTCAGGCAAAGCGTAGATACGAAGAAAATATTGCAGCCAACAGTAAAAATAATCCGAAATCTTTCTTCAGTTACATAAACAACAGAAAGGCGATCAAAAGTGGTATTGGACCTTTAACAAACAGCGACGGTGCACTAGTGACTGACAGCCAACACATTGCAAACCTCTTAAACAATTACTTTTCCTCGGTGTTTAATACTAACAGTCTTCCTCTCGCTACCACCAACACCAGTACTATTGTAAATCTCGAGCATGCATTGCCTAATTTTGAAATAACAACCGATGAAGTCCTTAAAGCTCTCCATTCACTTAAAACAAATAAAAGTCCTGGACCTGACAAAGTATATCCAACTCTGCTGAAAGAAACAAAGAGCGAAATACTCTCCTCCCTCACAACCGTATTCAATATGTCCTTGCGACAAGGCATCGTCCCTTCAGATTGGAAAAAGGCTAACGTGACACCGATTTTCAAGAAAGGAGACAAAACAGTACCAGGTAATTACAGGCCCATTAGTCTAACTTCGGTTGTAGGTAAGCTACTTGAGGGCATAATTAGAGACAAAATTGTGAATTACCTTGAAAGCCACTCATTGATTGGGGACTCACAACATGGCTTCCGAAACAAAAGATCCTGCCTATCAAACCTATTAACCTTTTATAACGACCTCTTCACTGTTTATGACGTAACCAAATCACTGGACGTAGTCTATCTTGATTTCAGAAAGCGTTTGATAAAGTCCCGCATCATAAATTACTTTACAAATTAAAGCAAATAGGTATTGACGGTCAAGTAAACCAATGGATCGCGAATTGGTTGAGCAACAGACAACAAAGAGTAGTGATCGACGGATTTAACTCAGAGTGGGCGCCTGTCACTAGTGGCGTCCCTCAGGGCTCGGTCCTTGGCCCAGTGCTCTTCATTATTTACATCAACGACGTGGATGTTGGACTCAATAACCGCATTAGTAAATTTGCAGACGACACAAAGATTGGCAACTCGGTTCTCACTGACGAAGACAGGCAAAGCCTCCAAGAGGATTTGCACAAAATTTCAGCTTGGTCG
The DNA here is from genome assembly GCF_024679095.1 of Eriocheir sinensis. Classification (NCBI taxonomy): domain Eukaryota; kingdom Metazoa; phylum Arthropoda; class Malacostraca; order Decapoda; family Varunidae; genus Eriocheir; species Eriocheir sinensis. The sequence goes on along the minus strand of NC_066528.1, from coordinate 2,021,716 downwards.
GATAGATGGGAGATGACCTTTAACGTAGACAAGTGCCAGGTCCTTCAAGTTGGAACGAGGAATAAGAAGTTCGAATACGAAATGCGCGGCGTTAAACTCAAAAGCGTTCAATGCGTCAAAGACTTGGGGGTCAAAATCGCGTCAAACCTCAAATTCTCACAGCAATGCATCGATGCAGCAAATAAAGCGAACAGAATGTTGGGCTTCATTAAAAGAAACTTTGTATTCAAGAATAAAGATGTAATACTCCCGCTCTACAACAGTTTAGTCAGACCCCACTTGGAATATGCGGTACAGTTTTGGTCTCCCCACCATGCAAAGGATATTGCTAAATTAGAAGGTGTTCAGCGTCGGGCAACGAAAATGATCCCTTCCTTGCGCAACAAATCCTACGAAGAAAGGCTTTCTACCCTTAACATGTTCTCTCTTGAGAAACGTCGCCTCCGAGGAAAACTGATCGAATGTTTTAAAATACTTAATGGTTTCACGAATGTAGACAGATCAACATTGTTTATGATCGATGACACTTTGCGCACGAGGAACAATGGCGTAAAACTCAGATGTAGACAAGTAAATTCAGACTGCACCAAATTTTTCTTCACCAACGTTGTAGTGCGAGAATGGAATAAGCTTCCACCGTCAGTGGTCCAGTGTAACACGATTGACTCCTTCAAAAATAAGCTCGACCGTCACTTCCTTCAACTTAATATCAACTAGAGTAGAAATGCAACGTTTTGGAGTCTTCTGATTAATGTAAAATCACTTAGGTTTAAGGACAGACCACCAAGTCTGGACCATGGGGTCTGTGTGGTCTGATTTTCTATGTAAATCTATGTAAATCTCTCTCACTCTCTCTCTCTCTCTCTCTCTCTCTCTCTCTCTCTCTCTCTCTCTCTCTCTCTCTCTCTCTCTCTCTCTCTCTCTCTCTCTCTCTCTCTCTCTCTCTCTCTCTCTCTCTCTCTCTCTCAAGATTTACCTCCCTCCGCCAACTCCTTTAAAACTTCCCGAAGCTCTCAACGCCCAGATCCAAATACTGAAGAAGACCAATGAGGCTTCCCGTGATTCCCTGATGATCACTTTTCCCTCCTCCTCCTCCTCCTCCTCCTCCACTTTTCTTCTCCTTCTTCTTGGGGCCTTCTTACTAAGTACCCCCGGGGATTGTTGCAAGATACCGCCGGGGGAAAGAAAAAACAAATGAGAGGGAAAAAGAGAGAGAGACGGATGAGAGGAGGTAGGGATTGAGAGAGAAAGAAAGAAAAAAAGATAAAGAAGGAAAGAAAAAAGACTGAGATAAGGAAAGAAAAAAAGGAAACAAGGGGAGAGGAATCACAGGAGTTAAGGATGAGAGTGAAAGGAAGAGAGAAAGAGAAAGAGAAAAAGAAAGAAAAAGAAGGATTAAGAAAAGGAAAGAAAAAAAGGAAACAAGGGGAGAGGAATCACAGGAGTTAAGGATGAGTGAAAGGAAGAAAGAAAAAAAAAGAAAAAAGAAAAAGAAAAAAGTCAGACGGACAGACAGATAGAGACGATTTTAACCCAATCATTTGACGTCTTAATATTTCACTTATATTTTTCCCTATAAGAGTATTTGCTAGGGTCTTAACTAACCTAACCTAACCTAACCTAACCTAACCTAACCCAACCTAACCTAAAAAAAAAGTTAAGAAAAAATTAGAAAAGAATTGAAGTGAAGGAAGGAATAGAAAAATGGGGAAGGGAAGGAAAGAAAAGGAAAAAGAGAAAGGAAAGAGAAAGAAATTAAAGGCATCCAGAATCCGTTTCCGTATAACATTACCGGTGATGCTAACTCTGCCGTGCATTGCTACAGAACTTTCTCTATTAACGCAACCATTATCGTCATTGTCATTAGTGTTAGTGTCATCATCATCACTGACTTCCCCTAATTAGCTAATGCGGCGGCCTTAATTAATCGGAATAATATTATCCGTCCATCACAGTCACATGCATTAGTAATTAAAATAATGTTGGAACTTTTTAACTATATACTGAATTTTACTTTATTTTTTTACTTATTTATTTTATTATTTCTATATTTATTATTTTTATTTATTCTTCCTCACTCTTCTTTCCTTTTGTAGTTTTTATTTTTATTTTGTTTATTTATTTATTTATTTTCATTATTTACTTCTATTTTTTGTTTTATTACATTTATTTTTATTTTTTTATTTCTATTTTAATTTTATTTATTTTATCTTTTATTTATTACCTTTATTTATTCTTCCTCACTTTTGTTTCCTTTTATATCGTTTTCACTTGGAAGACTTTTTGGTATAATCTTATTTCTTGCCATTCGATTTATACACCTTCAGCTTTCTCTCTCTCTCTCTCTCTCTCTCTCTCTCTCTCTCTCTCTCTCTCTCTCTCTCTCTCTCTCTCTCTCTCTCTCTCTCTCTCTCTCTCTCTCTCTCTCTCTCTCTCTCACACACACACACACACACACACACACACACACACACTCCCAGAAATACGACAAAGGGAAGATCAAACCATAAAAAGTGAAGGAAAAAGAAAGAAAAAAGAGAAACAGATGGAGATGAAGCCATAAAGTTTACCATGATGAATCGACGCACCTGTTAAAGAGATAAGCGGAGAGAGAGAGAGAGAGAGAGAGAGAGAGAGAGAGAGAGAGAGACGGTAGATGGACGCGGAAGGGAACGGATAAGGGAAAGAAAACTGTTATCTATATGTTGAAGGGAAGACCACTAATAAATGTACAGAGAAGAGTAAATGAAAAATAAGGATAGATATGTGATAGGAGAGAAAGAATGACAGAGAGACAGAGACAGAAAGATAGATATATAGAGAGAGAGAGAGAGAGAGAGAGAGAGAGTGTGCAAAAATACTACCAGCTTTAAAAGAAAAATATGAGGTCGAGGAAATATAATAAATAAATGCTTTCATCGGGAGCCGCCATTACGGAAAAGGGAGATAATAGAGGCGGAACAGAAAAGGGCGGAACAAGGCACCACCTCCACCCATGACTTCCTTTTTTCAATGAGACATATTAAAGAAAAATGGAAGAACAAATAAAGAAAATAAAAAAAAATATACAACCATTAAATCTGTAAGAAATTGAAGACAGAAAAAACTATATCACAACAATATGGAACAGAAGAAAAAAGAAAACTGAACAAAACTAAAAGACACAACAACGCCAATCAAGAATCAAGAATCAAGAATCAGGAGTAAGTCATAAGTGGGAGCCGTTACAAAGGCAATCCCACGCCCACTACTGGACTGGACACAGGAACACATACAAGGCCATAAAAACATTAGAAGGAAAAGGAAGTGGGAAACGAAAATAAAGGGAAAAGAAAAAAGGAAAATTAAGAGAAAGGAAAATAATAATGATGAAAAACAATAGAGAAGAATACACCATCACCACCTATGACTTCCTTTTTTTCAATTAGACATATTAAAGAAAAATGGAAGAACAAATAAAGAGAATATAAGAAAATATACTTAAGAACACATACAAGGTCATGAAAACATTAGAAGGAAAATGAATTGAAAAATGAAAATAAAGGGAATAGGAAAAGGAAAAGGGAACATTTCGAGAAAAGAAAATAACAATGATGAAAAACTATAGAGAAGAATACACCGTTAAGGACGCAAAGAAACTAGAAGGGGACGGAAATAACGTCAGCTTGTAAAAGGGCAAAGGAAATTAATAGGAAATTGAAGAGGAAAATAAAGAAAAGGAAATTAAAAGGATAAGGAAAATAAATGCTTAGAAAATACACCGGACACACAATTAAGGATATAAGAACCATAGAAGAGGCGGACATAACGTAACCTGTAAAAAAAGGGGAAAATGAAAGAAAAAAACAGGAAAAGAAAATTAAGAAATACAAAGGAAATATTGCGAAACAAGTAACGGAGAAACAAAAAAAGTGAAAAGGAAAAACGAAAAACATAGAAAAAACGAAAAAAAACGAAAACAGAACAGGAAAAAAAACGAACAAAACGAAAAACAGGAAAACAAAACGAAAAACACGAAAAAAACAGGAAAATAAAACGACAAACAAACAGAAAAAATCAGGAAAAACAAAACGACAAACAGAAAAAAAACAAGAAAATGAAACGAAAAACACAGAAAAAACAGGATAAAGGAAAAAAGAAACAGAAAAACAAGAAAAAAAAGAAACAGAAAAACAAGAAAAAAATAAACAGAAAACAAAAAAAAGAAAAAAAGAAACAAAAACAAAAACGAAAAACGAACAAAGGAAAAAACAAAAAAACAATAACACAAAAAATAGGAAAACGAAACCGAAAAAAAACGAAAAAACAGGAAAAGCGAAAAATACGAAGAAAAAAGAAAGAAAAAAAAACACGAGCCGAAGAAACCGAAAAAAAATAGAGAAACCCGAAAAAGCGAAGCAAAAAACAAAATAATAAAAAAACATGAAAAACAAAACAAAACACAAACACAATAAACACGAGCAACAGACGTACAAGATAATCCAATTTATTAACCCCCAAAAAACACCTTCCTGGAAAAAGTTAGAAAAAACAAAGAACGATGAAAACGAAATGTAAATAAGATTATCATGGCCAACGGAGGAGGAGGAGGAGGAGGAGGAGGAGGAGGAGGAGGAGGAAGAGGAAGAGGAGGAGGAGGAGGAGGAGGAGGAGGAGGAGGAGGAGAAGGAGGAAGAAGAGTATGAAACAAAAACTAAATGAATAAAAGAAAATAGCGAAGAACAAAATAACCAGAAACGAGAACACGAATAGGAAACAGGAGGAGGAGGAGGAGGAGGAGGAGGAGGAGGAGGAGGAGGAGGAGGAACAGGAGGAGGAGAACGAGGAGGAGGAGGAGGAGGAGGAGGAGGAGGAGAAAAGGGCTACAGCAAAAGCAGAGGGAGGAAGAAGGGGAAGGAGAATAAGGAGGAGGAGGAAGAGGAGGGTTAGCAGAAGGAAAAAGAAGAGAAGGAGGAGAACGAAAAGGAGGAGGAGGAGGAGGAGGAGGAGGAAGCGCAAGGAAGCAGAGGAGCAGCGGCCGCCAGCACCTTAATGGTGGAGGACACGTGAATATTTATCTCTCTTCTTCCTCTCGCATCATCATTTACTCAAACTCATCGCGATTCCCACGTTCCTGATCCTTCTCACGGCCACGTCACATACCTTGCAACGCGCCGCCAGCATCGCCGCGCGGCACAAACCACGCACGCCATCACTCTGCTCACCTTTTGGGTCGTATTATAAAACATTTCGTCGCCCAAGAACACATATTTGACAAGGCTTTCGTAGGAGTTGTGGGCATTTCCAGGAGTAGTTTTATGAACCAAGTGGTAGTTTGACCCTTCTGCACCATGAACCTGAAGAAACACTCATTAGAACCCGACTGACCCCTTTTTGACCTTTAGAAATAGCTGATGTGAGAAGCGAAAGTGTCTTATAATACCGACCTTTATGTCCATCGCTCAGACCCAGACGCCTCCCGCTGCTGAGAACGGGATGACATGAACGAGCGCACTCCCATTAAGGCACCGGACGCGGATATTAAGCAAATGATGAAAGAAAACCATTCCGGCGTGATAAAAGAGATAATGCGAGGCTATGAAGCATTACCAAACCAGCAGCATGGACTGTTCACGCACTCCCAGCATCCCTAGCGAGTGTGTGAGGTGAGCGGAAGCGACGGTCCGACACTCCGCCCCACCGCTCAGTATTACAAACCCTTTACCATTAGCGATCAGCGGCGGGCATTGAAAAACACTGCCCGCCGCTGATGCCGACAGACCAAAGAGTGCAGAAAAACGAAAGAAGAAATGAAAGTGAAAGAAAAAGAGAAATGAAAGTGAAGTGCAGAAAGAATATGTAATTAGAACCCACTGCGAATACGTAACTTTTTCCCGATCATCTTTATCACGAGTCGGTGTGAACTTCAAAAGGCCGAACTTGTGTTCCCGCATGTGGTTATAGATGTTGATATACACTGACTGGAATGGCGAGGAATACTTAATGCTGGTGTGAATATTATTTGTGTGTGTTTGTTCTCTCTCTCTCTCTCTCTCTCTCTCTCTCTCTCTCTCTCTCTCTCTCTCTCTCTCTCTCTCTCTCTCTCTCTCTCTCTCTAAATTAAACTATACAATCCAAAACAATCTACAATGGCCAGGTTGTCTACCCAGCAACTGATACTAAAGAGATTGTCTGCAAAGTTCTTCAAAAGTGTTCCCTTCGATATGAATCCCAAACACTATACAAGAAATGCAGTATTTAGTACAGTCTTCAGTTTGGTCTTTAACATTTGGTCTTGAGGCTGACAAACCCGTAACATCGAACTGTGAAACTGCTTCAAAGAAAATCACCTCGACAGCAGCAGTACAGTCGAGGCGTGACGAGCCTGGCGGTGGCGGCGCGGCGGGCGTGTAAGGGGACCACTCGCCGCGTCCCCGAGAGAGGCGGAGGAGGGAGGAGAGAAGGAAGGAGTCCTCGGCGCTATATTTACCGAAGCCAGGCCGGTGAAAAGTGTGATGGGAGGGAGGGGGAAGTCTGCTGCAGGGGAAGGCGATGGCGGCGGCGGCAGGTAATCGATAAAAGATATGAAGGACAGCTCGGCTCTCCCTCCCTTGGGCCTTGGCAGTCACCAGGCAGAGAAATGGCGCTAACGGCCGTCTTCCGATGAACTAGTTGGCAAGACGGTCTTAATCCTATTGCTGCCTTGAGTGAGTGCTTTGTCGGCGGTAAGATTGATGCTACCAAACTCTAATGAACCAGGAGCCTAGACGGTCTTAATCATGGAGGTATAAAGCCCTTAATACCTCCATGGTCTTAATCCTATTGCTGCCTTGAATGAATGCTTTGTAGGCGCTAAGATTAATGCTACCAACCTCTAATGAACCAGTAGCCTAGACGGTCTTAATCCTATTGCCTTTAGTGAGTATTTTGTTGGCGGTGAGATTATCCCAGCCTCTGAGGAACTAGTTAAACATATCAGCGACTCAGTTCCCCCGATTGAAAAGCCTCCCGTAGAAGTTGCTGGGATTTTCAGGGACTGTTTTGTGATGCTGGTGATAGTTTTACACGGCTTCTGGATCTTGAACGGAAAAAACACCCATGGACACCCGGTTAATCTTCTCTGTGGCCTTAGGAAATAGTCATAATGGGTGCCCAAAACGTTTAAGAATATGAACGTTAATCCTACTACATTAAGTGAGTGCTTTGTCGGCTATAAAATTAACACAATCTCTCAATGATGAAGAAGCCAGCCATCGTAGAAGTCTGAACGTGCCCTAATCTTCCTATCGTGTCGGCTGGAAGATTAAAGAATGATATAACTGACCAGTCGGTACTACAAGCAAGCCATCCTAGTCGCCAAAACATGTTCTAATCTTCCTATCGCATTGGCAAAGAAGATTAAGCAATGTAATAACTGTCCTGTCGCTAGTACGAGTAAGCTAGTCATTCTAATACCCTAACGGTGTCCTAATCTTCCTATCGCACTGAAGATTAAGCAGTGATGGGAGTGCAAATTTCAGGCTGGATTCCTGTTTCATACCCAACAATTACAGGGCGTGATAATCAATGCACCGCGCGGGGAAGGGAAGCAGGGAGGGAAGCGAGGCATGGCGAGGCTCAGGCAGACCAAGGCAACAACAGCAGCGGCCAGGGTTAGGACTCGGCGTCTGAGAGTGGTATTAGGGTGAACTAGACCAGTGTGCCAGTTAGTACGCACACAATACACACAATAATGAAAAACAGTACATTGCAAAGTTGAGTATAAGTTTACAGAATGAAATAATGGAAAATAAAACATAATAACGAAATATATTTACATGAAATTTCAACTTTTCAGTGTTGTTGTTGCTGTTGTTTTCCTTACGAGTGCAAAACTGTGTTGTTGTTGTTGTTGTTGCTGTTTTACGAGTATAAACTGTGGCGGGGGATTTGTTTTGTTTTCCTTACAAATATACACGGCAGTGGTGATGTTTTTTTACGTACGAATATAAGCTGTGGTGCTGCTATTGTTTTCTTTACGGGACAAGATTGTGGTATTACTTTTTCCTTACGAGTACAAAATGTAAAGGATCGGAAATATTGGCGGACAAATAAATACAACTTTATGCTCCGGGAATCGAAGAGATGAAGGAGTCGAACCCTAGATCTCAAATATATAACAAAAGCGAAAAAAGACAAATATACCAACGCATACTTATTCTAACAAACATACGCTTAGCCATTCTAACAAACACACGCTTAGCTATTCTAACAAACATACGCTTAGCTATTCTAACAAACACACGCTTAGCTATTCTAACAAACACACGCTTAGCCATTCTAACAAACACACGCTTAGCTATTCTAACAAACACACGCTTAGCTATTCTAACAAACACACGCTTAGCTATTCTAACAAACACACGCTTAGCTATTCTAACAAACATACGCTTAGCTATTCTAACAAACACACGCTTAGCTATTCTAACAAACACACGCTTAGCTATTCTAACAAACACACGCTTAGCTATTCTAACAAACACACGCTTAGCTATTCTAACAAACATCCGCTTAGCTATTCTAACAAACATACGCTTAGCTATTCTAACAAACACGCTTAGCTATTCTAACAAACACATAGCTATTCTAACAAACACACGCTTAGCTATTCTAACAAACACACGCTTAGCTATTCTAACAAACACACGCTTAGCTATTCTAACAAACACACGCTTAGCTATTCTAACAAACACACGCTTAGCTATTCTAACAAACACACGCTTAGCTATTCTAACAAACATATGCTTAGCTATTCTAACAAACATACGCTTAGCTATTCTAACAAACATACGCTTAGCTATTCTAACAAACATATGCTTAGCTATTCTAACAAACACACAAAAAACACTTACTTCATCCTCTTCTTACTTCCTCCCCTCCTCTCCCCTTTCCCTATCTTATCATCTCCCTTCCTGCTGTCCTGCTCTACTTTTTCTCATTCCCTTCCTGCATCTTTCCCTCGTTAAGCATGTGGCCTTGTCGTTGAGTATGAGGACGAGCACTTCAAGCTTTCCTCTGCTTCCTATTCCTTCCTTTCCTACTTCTTCATTCTCTTCTCAGTGTTCTTTTCCTTATCTCTTCCTTTTCTCTTTTCCTACTCCTTCACTACGATCTATATATGCAATTAGATCTTGCCCTTCACTGACAGACGAAGAACACGCACTTACAGCTTTCCTCTCCTTCACTCCGTCACCAGCGCACTGATCCCTCGCCTCATCCATCCCATTGGCGGTGACTCACTCCCTTCACTCAGGACTGGTAACACACACTCCTCGATCCACCTTTGCGTCCTTCGGCAGCCATAAAGAGTCTTCAGAAATGTGTTAGGGTGGGGTGGAGGGGGGGGGGGGAAGGAGGGGATGGGGAGAGAGAGGAAGGAGTAGAGAGAGAGAGAGAGAGAGAGAGAGAGAGAGAGAGAGAGAGAGAGAGAGAGAGAGAGAGAGAGAGAGAGAGAGAGAAAATTGATATACAGATAGATTGACAGACAAACACACACACACACACACACACACACACACACACACACACAAACACACACACACACACACACACAGACACACACACACAAACGCATACGATATATATTACACCATTTCTGTCACGTGCACCTGAATACCATATGAATGCCAAGAAAGTCGATCAAAATTGCATGAAAGCGTAAAGGAGGAGGATGAGAGGTGGGAGGGACCGAGGCTATAGCTAACGATCGAGGGTCTAGCGAGAAACCGGCTAGAGAGAGACGGACCTACGCTCACCTATAGACCCTTCGGAGCCCAACACGAGTCGAGGTCCAAGTAGCCAGAAATGCCCATCTCCTTACCACGGTTCCTGTCACGTAGCGTTCCTGCACCAGGGGCGAGGCTAAAGCAAACGATCGAAGGTCCACGCGAAAAACTGGCTGGAGAGAGACGGACCTACGCTCACCTACAGACCCTTCAGAGCCCAACACGAGTCGACGAAGGTGTAGCCAGAAATGCCCGTCCCCCCACCTCTGTCCCTGTGGCGTAGCATTCTTGCACCATGTTTTGCTGCTTGAATATTTAGTGGCGCAGGGAGTGGATACGTATTATATGAAAGGTGTGTGTGAAGAGAGAGAGAGAGAGACACACACACACACACATTAGCGCTCTCTCTCTCTCTCTCTCTCTCTCTCTCTTCCGATTCCTGAAAATTCACACATTTCTTTCCCTTCGTCCTATAATGCCCCTTTCCTTTCCTTTCCTTTCCTTTCCTTTCCTTTCCTTTCCTTTCCTTTCCTTTCCTTTCCTTTCCTTTCCTTTCCTTTCCTTTCCTTTCCTTTCCTTTCCTTTCCTTCCCTTGCTTTGCCTTTCCTTTCCTTTCCTTTCCTTGCCTTGCCTTGCCTTGCCTTGCCTTGCCTTGCCTTGCCTTGCCTTGCCTTGCCTTGCCTTGCCTTGCCTTGCCTTCCCTTCCCTTCCCTTCCCTTCCCTTCCCTTCCCTTCCCTTCCCTTCCCTTCCCTTCTCTTCTCTTCTCTTCTCTTCTCTTCTCTTCTCTTCTCTTCCCTTCCCTTCCCTTCCCTTCCCTTCCCTTCCCTTCCCTTCCCTTCTCTTCTCTTCTCTTCTCTTCTCTTCTCTTCTCTTCCCTTCCCTTCCCTTCCCTTCCCTTCCCTTCCCTTCCCTTCCCTTCCCTTCCCTTCCTTTCTCTTCCCTTCCCTTCCCTTCCCTTCCCTTCCCTTCTCTTCCTTTGACATTGCCTCTTCTCCCCTGTTTTCCTGCTCCTTCTATATATATTTCTTCTCTCACAGACACCCTCGCCATAGACCGACAGGTATTCTGGTGTCTGTTCTTCCTATGTATTCCTCCTCCTCCTCCTCCTCCTCTCTGCTTCTATTACTTTCCTCTTCTCTTCTCTCCCCTTCCCTTCTCCTCTTCCCCGTCTCTTCCTTTCAAAACTC